>NW_019268631.1:0-159173 GCF_002738365.1 Cucurbita moschata
AATATAAACAATTGAAAAGTCTTGAAAAGGATTGAAAATATCATTCATAATCTTTTAAAATTCGGATGGAGCGTTTTTTAGCCCAAATGGCATAACGTTCCATTCGTATTGTCCAAAAGGGACATTAAAAGCCGTTTTGTACTTGTCTTTTTCTGAAATCTGAATTTGCCAAAATCCTGATTTCATGTCAAATTTTGAAAATATTTTTGCATTTGAAATTCTTTGCATTAAATCTGATTTATTTGGAATTGGATATCTAATCCATTCCAAAACCTTATTTAAGGGTTTGTAGTTAATTACCAGTCGCGGGACTCCACGTTCTTTTTCTGCCTGGTTGTTGACGTAAAAAGCCGCACATGACCAGGGGCTCTTTGATGGTCTAATAAGGCCTTTCTGCAAAAGATCATTAATTTCTGCTTTGCAGAATGTTAGTAATTCTTTATTCATTTGAATAGGTCGGGCTTTCGTAGGAATATTTTTCTCCTCGAAAGCTTTGATATAAGGAAGATCAACTATATGTTGTTTCCTATTCCAAAAGGCATTTGGGATACTTGAACAAACTTCTTTTTCTAATTGAGTTTGTAAAGTTTTGATTTTAAACTGGACAGATTTGTTTTGAATTTGTTCTTCTATTCTTTTGAATGAAATTTCTTCTTTCAAAAAAGAAATTTGTTTTTCTTTGTAATTTAATACATTTATTGATTGAATAATTGTATTCCTTTGAAGGTTATTTATTTCGCTAATCCTTATGGGGGAGAGAAAGTTAAATTTTATCTTCTTTCCTAAGGCTTTTGATTCCAACCCCTTTTCAGTTATTCTAAAAGGGTATAATTGAGTAATGAAAGGAGTACCTAAGATTAGTTCTTGTCCTAAGTCTTTTACTAGAAGGAAGGAATTTACGAAGCAAATTCCATCATTGCAAACATGAACTTTTGATAGTTTGTAATTAATTTTGAGTTTGTTATTGTTAGCACCTCTAAGGCCCTCAGTAGTTTTTTCAAAATACTTTGTAGGTATTAGGCCTTCTTGAATGCAATTTTGATCGGCTCCAGTATCTATGAGAGCCTTGAGTGTGATTTTGAAATCATAAATTTTTAAGGTAACGAGAGCGTACCATTTTTGAAATTGAGAGGTGGTGATGGCTCCAACGAAGGAACTTTGATTCCAACCAAAAGCTGATTAGAAGATGAATGACTCTTAGATCGAGCTTGGAATCTATGATGGTCTAAGATACCAAGACAGAGGTTCCTCTAGAATCCTTGCAAAACGTTCAGAGAGAAAGCTAACTTAACGGATTGATTCTAACCAAGAGCTGATTAGAAGATGAATGACTCTTAGATCGAGCTTGGAATCTATGATGGTCACTCTTAGATACCAAGACAATTCACTCCAGAATTAGCTTGATCAAAACTAATTCAATGAATCGGTTTAAACATCAAACCTAAAGTAATGTTTGAAAAAGAATAACACCAAAAAGGTATCAAGAAAACACAAAGGTATTGTTAAAAGATTTTATTGTTTTTTTGTTTTCATTTTGCAATGGTCAAATGGTCAAAATTGACTTCGTCTTTTGTGGAGATTAAAGCGGATCGGGATTGAATTCTGGCCACAAACGCCTTTTGTCGGGAGACTATAAATACTCACAATATGTTATGTATAAATCAGATTCGTGGATGAATGTATTCAGATCTCAAACTAAGACGTTTCCCTTAGAAATCCGAGCATCATATTTGCCATTTCTAAGTTTCAAGCAATTCTTGTGGTAGAATTGCACCCGAGCCATTCAATCAAGCCTTGATCAAGTTAGATTGTGGAGTGACTCAATTTAGAACAAGGTTCCAAATCTTGCTTCTAGATCTTTGATCGTAAGAGTTAATCTAATTCTAGCCTTATCTCTTGGTTGATCCAAATTTCGTATAAGAATGTGTTAATTACTTTGATTCAAGGATTCTTGCTAAAACAAAAGCTTGAATCGTTGGACTTAGGGTTGCCTTATCACTTGGAGTCTGGCATATCTAGGCCGAAGGTTATTGGTTTTATTTTGGTGTGTCTGTGATTGCGTTGGACCAGAAATGGATGGGTTGAAGGCTATGGATTTTATCAAAGCCTATCACAAGTTTTGATCCGAACCTGTTGTCTAGGCGCTACCTCTAAAGCTTAGGTTCGGTTTCTAGCTTCGCTTTCCAAGCTTCAAACTTGGATTTTGGCAAATTTCTTTTGATTTTTTTTTTTTTTTTGTGATTTTTCTTGCTTTTTGGCAAAAAAAAAATTATCTAATTTTGCACCCTAAACTCCCAGAACACTTAGCTATTTTTTATATTTAATTTTTCTAGGATTATCTAACATTTTTCCTAAAGTCAAAATGGGAAGAGTGGTAAGACAAGTAGATAATTTTGATATTTAATTTCTAATATCAAATCATAAATTTCTAGAATACACAGTTAATCCATGGCATTTTATTTTCTAAACTAAAACGTAAATTCTTCCAACTAAGATCTAAAAATTGCAACCAAGTTTACACAATTGACTCGAAGAAAGATTTAAGAACATGACTTGGAAGGAACTATAGAAATCAAGGAGAGTACCTAACATGTTCTGAAGGCTATGCCAAAATACCAACACAAAACGTGGGTCCCAGTCCAATACAATAGACACTCGAACTCATGCAATCTAACGATTTCCCTCATGTCTAACTATGCCCAATTATTCTCCGTGTAGGTGATCTTATTAGGTAGAAAGTGTGCCAACTTGGTCAATCTATCAATGATCACCCATATCATTGTATACCCTTCCAACATTCTGGGTAGACTTACAATAAAGTCTATAGCTATATTGTCTCACTTCCACTCCAGCACGCTCAGAGGTTGCAACAATCTTGACGTTCTCTGTCTTGGTGTCTTCACCTGTTGGCATACTAAGCTCACAAACCTGTGTTTCAAATCTTGGAAACTCGGTTCACATGCCTCAATCCACACAAACGGAACGACCTTCCTAGTCAAATACATCAGCGGTGAGGCTGTAATGGCAAAATCTTATACAAAATACCGATAGTACTGATAAGGCAACCCTAATCCTCAGCCCAACGATCAAGGCTGATAAGATAAAGAATCAATACAAGGGGAATAAGATTCGGATTACCTTGTCGATCGAATATCTCAAGCCAAGAACACTTTGTTTGAGATTCGAATCACTCCAGAAGCAAGATCGATCATGTCTAGCTTCAATGATTCTTGTTGATCAAATATCTCAAACACTTGTTTGAGATTCGAATCACTCCACAAGCAAGATTGATCATGTCGAGCTTGAATGATTCTACATGCAACCTAAACTACATAGAGTTGCAAAGAAACTCAGCCATTGGCTAAAGAAAAGCACAAATGCTTCTTTACTATATTTTCCAAGTCTCCCTTACAAATACAACAAACATGGCTTTATATAGCCTCAAAATGAAACTATTGAAGGCATTCCAAAAGTTGTAACATTCACACTTTATGGCCATAATTAGCCATTATGTAAATGTAACCGAAATTAAATAAAAAGTCTTAAAATACAATAACTCTAAATTACTCTAAATTATAACCCACCCAAAATTTACAACAATCAAACTTTATTCTTCTTCAATGTAGCATGAATTGAAACATCTTTTGATTATTTTGATAACCTTTTCTCCACATCTTCATTGAAGCATATTGTATGATTGATGTCTCTTGGTTCATATCATTCTCCACTTCTTCAAGAGGATTCGTCCTCGAATCTATTTGTGAAACTTTGCTGCAAAAAATAAGTTATGGAAATACAAAGAACCTCACAACACTCTCTCACGTGTATACACTCAAGGAATTTTAGGCCACTCTGTTTGCACTCATTTACACAAATGAAGCTCTCATTCTCACCTCTCAAAATTTTAAATAGAGCAAAGATTGAATTTTGAACTTTGGGTCGATTAAAAACTAAAAAGATGAAAATAAATAAAAATTAAATTGAGAAGAAACGCAAAGGAAACATATATCCGATCTTGAGCCTGAAGCTCTGATACCAAATGATAAGATAAGGAATCAATACAAGGGGAATAAGATTCGGATTACCTTGTTGATCGAATATCTCAAGCAAAGAACACTTTGTTTGAGATTCGAATCACTCCAGAAGCAAGATCGATCATGTCTAGCTTCAATGATTCTTGTTGATCAAATATCTCAAGACAAGAACACTTGTTTGAGATTCGAATCACTCCACAAGCAAGATTGATCATGTCGAGCTTGAATGATTCTACATGCAACCTAAACTACATAGAGTTGCAAAGAAACTTAGCCATTGGCTAAGAAAAAGCACAAATGCTTCTTTTAATATATTTTCCAAGTCTCCCTTACAAATACAACAAACATGGCTTTATATAGCCTCAAAATGAAACTATTGAAGGCATTCCAAAAGTTGTAACATTCACACTTTATGGCCATAATTAGCCATTATGTAAATGTAACCGAAATTAAATAAAAAGTCTTAAAATACAATAACTCTAAATTACTCTAAATTATAACCCACCCAAAATTTACAACAATCAAACTTTATTCTTCTTCAATGTAGCATGAATTGAAACATCTTTTGATTATTTTGATAACCTTTGCTCCACATCTTCATTGAAGCATATTGTATGATTGATGTCTCTTGGTTCATATCACAAGCTTTTGTTGAAGCAAGAACCCTTGAATCAAAGTAATTAACACCTCCTTATACGAAATTTGGATCAACCAAGAGATAAGGCTAGAATTAGATTACCTCTTATGATCAAAGATCTAGAAGCAAGATTTGGAAACCTTGTTTTAAATTGAGTCATTCCACAATCGAACTTGATCAAGGCTTGATTGAATGGCTGGGGTGCAATTCTACCACAAGAATTGCTTGAAACTTACAATTTACTTGTTACTTTCTACTTGTGACATTGTATACTTGCACTTATTGATATGGTAATCAACCCAAGGGAAAGTATGGAACGGATTACCTTGATGATCAAGATCAAGAGTAAAGAAAACTCGTTTCTAAACTCGTGATTCGAATCACTCCACAAGAGGTTTGATCAATACCACTTGAATGACTCTACATGCAAGTTCTAAACACAAGAATTTGCAAAGAAAGTTTAGCTCTTAACAAAGCTAAAATAGAAATTCTATTCTTAATTCCAAAATCTGATGTCTAATCAAAGAAAAGAAGGCTTTATATAGCCTTTACAACCTTAACCTATGTCATACATAACTCCCAAATTAAATGGGCTAGTAATGAGAAATACCCATAACCTCCATATTTAAATGGCTAGTTAATGGTGGAATATAGTAACCTATGTGGGTTACAATATAACCTTAACTCCTATATTTAAAACTAGTTTAAATATGACAAACAAATAGTTAAACTATAATTAAATAATGCAAATAATAAAATGTGCTTATTAGTCATCCTTGGACTATTTGATAAATTCAGCGGAGTTCATTAAATGCAACTTAAAGTGCATTTAATTTATCTCTTTCTTGAACCTCAACTTTGCACAACATATAAGGGAGGTCTCCAGCGTCTTCTAGAATTTCCTTTGATGAGCTCACCATAGCTTGAATATAACTGTATAAAGTTTGTTGTAGCTTCTTGGCTCTCGTCCTTGTAATTGGACCTTGAGGTATGGAAATTCCTTGGTCGTGGTTCATATCACCACTTCTTCAAGAGGATTCGTCCTCGAATCTATTTGTGAAACTTTGCTGCAAAAAATAAGTTATGGAAATACGAAGGACCTCACAACACTCTCTCACGTGTATACACTCAAGAAAATTTTAGGCCACTCTTTTTACACACGTTTACACAAATGAAGCTCTCATTCTCACCTCTCAAAATTGTAAATAGAGCAAAGATTGAATTTTGAACTCTGGGTCGATTAAAAACTAAAAAGATGAAAATAAATAAAAATCAAATTGAGAAGAAACGCAAAGGAAACATATATCCGATCTTGAGCCTGAAGCTCTGATACCAAATGATAAGATAAGGAATCAATACAAGGGGAATAAGATTCGGATTACCTTGTCGATCGAATATCTCAAGTCAAGAACACTTGATTGAGATTCGAATCACTTCACAAGCAAGATCGATCATGTCTAGCTTCAATGATTCTTGTTGATCAAATATCTCAACACAAGAACACTTGTTTGAGATTCGAATCACTCCACAAGCAAGATTGATTATGTCGAGCTTGAATGATTCTACATGCAACCTAAACTACATAGAGTTGCAAAGAAACTCAGCCATTGGCTAAGAAAAAGCACAAATGCTTCTTTTAATATATTTTCCAAGTCTACCTTACAAATATAACATACAAGGCTTTATATAGCCTCAAAATGAAAAAGGCATTACAAAAGTTGTAACATTCACACTTTATGGCCATAATTAGCCATTATGTAAATGTAACCGAAATTAAATAAAATGTCTTAAAATAAATAACTCTAAATTATAACCCACCCAAAATTTACAACAATCAAACTTTATTCGTCTTCAATGTAGCATGAATTGAAACATCTTTTGATAATTTTGACAACCTTTTCTTCACATCTTCATTGAAGCATATTGTATGATTGATGTCTCTTGGTTCATATCATTCTCCACTTCTTCAAGAGGATTCGTCCTCGAATCTATTTGTGAAACTTTGCTGCAAAAAATAAGTTATGGAAATACAAAGGACCTCACAACACTCTCTCACGTGTATACACTCAAGGAATTTTAGGCCACTCTGTTTGCACTCATTTACACAAATGAAGCTCTCATTCTCACCTCTCAAAATTTTAAATAGAGCAAAGATTGAATTTTGAACTTTGGGTCGATTAAAAATTAAAAAGATGAAAATAAATAAAAATTAAATTGAGAAGAAACGCAAAGGAAACATATATCCGATCTTGAGCCTGAAGCTCTGATACCAAATGATAAGATAAGGAATCAATACAAGGGGAATAAGATTCGGATTACCTTGTTGATCGAATATCTCAAGCCAAGAACACTTTGTTTGAGATTCGAATCACTCCAGAAGCAAGATCGATCATGTCTAGCTTCAATGATTCTTGTTGATCAAATATCTCAACACAAGAACACTTGTTTGAGATTCGAATCACTCCACAAGCAAGATTGATCATGTCGAGCTTGAATGATTCTACATGCAACCTAAACTACATAGAGTTGCAAAGAAACTTAGCCATTGGCTAAAGAAAAGCACAAATGCTTCTTTTGATATATCTTCTAAGTCTCATTACAAATACAACATAGATGGCTTTATATAGCCTCAAAATGAAATTCCAAAAGTTGTAACATTCACACTTTATGGCCATAATTAGCCATTATGTAAATGTAACCGAAATTAAATAAAAAGTCTTAAAATACAATAACTCTAAATTATAACCCACCCAAAATTTACAACAATCAAACTTTATTCGTCTTCAATGTAGCATGAATTGAAACATCTTTTGATAATTTTGACAACCTTTTCTTCACATCTTCATTGAAGCATATTGTATGATTAATGTCTCTTGGTTCATATCACAAAGGACCTCACAACACTCTCTCACGTGTATACACTCAAGGAATTTTAGGCCACTCTGTTTGCACTCATTTACACAAATGAAGCTCTCATTCTCACCTCTCAAAATTTTAAATAGAGCAAAGATTGAATTTTGAACTTTGGGTCGATTAAAAATTAAAAAGATGAAAATAAATAAAAATTAAATTGAGAAGAAACGCAAAGGAAACATATATCCGATCTTGAGCCTGAAGCTCTGATACCAAATGATAAGATAAGGAATCAATACAAGGGGAATAAGATTCGGATTACCTTGTTGATCGAATATCTCAAGACAAGAACATTTTGTTTGAGATTCGAATCACTCCAGAAGCAAGATCGATCATGTCTAGCTTCAATGATTCTTGTTGATCAAATATCTCAACACAAGAACACTTGTTTGAGATTCGAATCACTCCACAAGCAAGATTGATCATGTCGAGCTTGAATGATTCTACATGCAACCTAAACTACATAGAGTTGCAAAGAAACTTAGCCATTGGCTAAAGAAAAGCACAAATGCTTTTTTTTACTATATTTTCCAAGTCTGATTACAAATACAACATAGATGGCTTTATATAGCCTCAAAATGAAACTATTAAAGACATTCCAAAAGTTGTAACATTCACACTTTATGGCCATAATTAGCCATTATGTAAATGTAACCGAAATTAAATAAAAAGTCTTAAAACACAATAACTCTAAATTATAACCCACCCAAAATTTACAACAATCAAACTTTATTCTTCTTCAATGTAGCATGAATTGAAACATCTTTTGATAATTTTGACAACCTTTTCTTCACATCTTCATTGAAGCATATTGTATGATTGATGTCTCTTGGTTCATATCATTCTCCACTTCTTCAAGAGGATTCGTCCTCGAATCTAATTGTGAAACTTTGCTGCAAAAAATAAGTTATGAAAATACAAAGGACCTCACAACACTCTCTCACGTGTATACGCTCAAGGAATTTTAGGCCACTCTGTTTGCACTCATTTACACAAATGAAGCTCTCATTCTCACCTCTCAAAATTTTAAATAGAGCAAAGATTGAATTTTGAACTCTGAGTCGATTCAAAACTAAAAAGATGAAAGTAAATAAAAATCAAATTGAAAAAAAAATGCAAAGGAAACATATATCCGATCTTGAGCCTGAAGCTCTGATACCAAATGATAAGATAAGGAATCAATACAAGGGGAATAAGATTCGGATTACCTTGTTGATCGAATATCTCAAGCAAAGAACACTTTGTTTGAGATTCGAATCACTCCAGAAGCAAGATCGATCATGTCTAGCTTCAATGATTCTTGTTGATCAAATATCTCAAGACAAGAACACTTGATTGAGATTCGAATCACTCCACAAGCAAGATTGATCATGTCGAGCTTGAATGATTCTACATGCAATCTAAACTACATAGAATTGCAAAGAAACTTAGCCATCGGCTAAAGAAAAGCACAAATGCTTCTTTACTATATTTTCCAAGTCTACCTTACAAATACAACATACATGGCTTTATATAGCCTAAAAAATGAAACTACTAAAGGTATTCCAAAAGTTGTAACATTCCTACTTTATGGCCATAATTAGCCATTATGTAAATGTAACCGAAATTAAATAACAAGTCTTAAAATACAATAACTCTAAATTACTCTAAATTGTAACCCACCCAAAATTTACAACAATCAAACTTCATTCTTCTTCAATGTAGCATGAATTGAAACATCTTTTTGATAATGCAAGCAAGGGAGCAGAACTCAATTTCAAAAGTAGCATCACATTCAATTTCAAAAGTAGACTCAAAATTAGGTAATGCAAGCAAGGGAGCAGAACTCAATTTTTCTTTCAAAGTATTAAAAGCAAGTTCTTGATCTTTTTTCCATATAAAGGATACATTTTTCTTAACAAGTTCATTCAAGGGTGAAGCAATTGTACTAAAATTTTTAATGAACCTACGGTAGAAACTTGCAAGACCATGAAAACTTCTTACCTCACTTACATTTTTCGGAGTAGGCCAATCTTTTATAGCCTTCACTTTCTCCTCATCAACCTCAACACCATTAGATGAAACTACAAACCCAAGAAAGTTAACTTTCTCCATGCAAAAGCTACATTTCTTTAAATTTACGTACAAACATTCGTTTCTTAAAGTAGTCAAAACATTGCGTACATGGGTAATATGATCATCTAAAGATTTAGAGTAAACAAGGATGTCATCAAAATAAACAACCACAAACTTACCTAAGTATTCTCGTAAGACATGATTCATTAGTCTCATGAATGTACTAGGTGCATTAGTTAATCCAAAAGGCATAACCAACCATTCATAAAGACCATACTTGGTTTTAAAAGCTGTTTTCCACTCATCCCCAATATGCATGCGAATTTGATGATAACCCGATTTTAAATCAATCTTAGTAAAAAGACTACATCCATGCAATTCATCAAGCATATCATCTAATCTGGGAATTGGATGCCTATACTTTATAGTTATCTTGTTTATAGCCCTACAATCAACACACATACGCCAAGAACCATCTTTCTTAGGTACAAGAATAACTGGAACAGAACAAGGACTCAAACTTTCACGTACATACCCTTTAGCAAGGAGTTCACTTACTTGCCTTTGTATCTCTTCAGCCTCCTTTGGATTAGTCCTATAAGCTGGTCGGTTTGGAATGGGCGCGCCAGGAATGAAGTCAATCTTGTGTTCAATCCCTCTAAGTGGTGGCAAACTACTAGGCATCTCCTCGGAAAATAAATGTTCAAACTCTTGCAAAAGCACAACAAAATCACTAGGCAAAGAAGGGTTAAGCATTTATTCCCCTTGTATTGATTCCTTATCTTATCAAGAGTACCTAACACTTTTTAAAGGCTATGCCAAAATAAAACGTGGGTCCCGGTCTAATACAATAGGTCGAACTCCATGCAATCTAACGATTTCCCTCATGTCTAACTATGCCCAATTATCCTCCGTGTAGGTGATCTTACTAGGTAGAAAGTGTGCCAACTTGGTTAATCTATTGACGATCACCTATATCATTGTATACCCTTTCAACATTCTGGGTAGACTTACAATAAAGTCTATAGCTATATTCTCTCACTTCCACTCCAACACGCTCAAAGGTTGCAACAATCTTGACGTTCTCTGTCTTGGTGTCTTCACCTGTTAGCATACTAAGCACTTACTCATAAACCTGTGTTTCAAATCTTGGAAACTCGCTTCACATGCCTCGATCCACACAAACGGAACGCCCTTCCTAGTCAAATACATCAGCGGAGAGGCTATAATGGCAAAATCTTATACAAAATACCTATAGTACCCTGCCAAGCCCAAGAAACTACATACATTAGTATACGTAGTTGAACGACCCACTTAGTGACTACTTCCACCTTTGTAGAGCCTACTAAAACTCCATCCTTTGGCACTATGTGTTTGATAACTCTCTAGGAATAGAGTTATACCGAGCTCTTTTATATTTAATTTTGCATTCATACTCACCATTTTCTCATTAATTGCTCTATTTATTCTAATTAGTAAGAATGAAATAGTCGATTGTCCTTCGACGTGAAAAGAGGATCAATTTAAATAAATAAAGTCTAATTGTACATTTAAGTGAGTTATTTGGTAAAATTTCAGAACATTTATGTTGAATCATGATGTTGTAGCATATCTGGAAACAACCTTGCTAGCGATGATATGTCTGTACAAATTGTATACCTTGATGTCGAAGCAAATTTTTCGGATATGACGTGAAAATTTTAATCTAAATCAAAAAGTCACGTGGATCATTGACTACCAATTAGATGTTTCCTAGGTGGACGAATTATCCCTCCTCAACCCTAAACGGGAAGAAAGAAACACTATAAAACAGTAAATATTTTCTAAAAAGAGGGTAGCCACCAAAGAGAAAAAATGGAAAGACAAGAATAGAGGATGCTGCGATAACCAAAGAGAAGGAGGCGGAAGAATCCTAATTCAGCCGCTGATGCCAGCAGAAAGACAAGGAAGATTAAGAAAAGATAGATTAAGGCAAAGAGGTGGATGAGAGAGCTCAAAGGAGTTGATTTCTTTGCTAAAATCAGTTTTTATGGAGAGCTAAACCTTATAGCAGAGGCAGGGGAGTTTTATATAGTTAAAGCATGTTCAGGATGTGATTTTAGTTTATTAAAAAGTTGTTATTAGTGATTTACATGTTTGTTTAGTAGGCCACTCTATATACACAATTTGATAAGATAAGGAATCAATACAAGGGGAATAAGATTCAGATTACCTTGTTGATCGAATATCTCAAGGCAAGAATATTTGATAAGTTAAGGAATCAATATAAGGGAATAAGATTCGGATTACCTTGTTGATCGAATATCTCAAGGCAAGAACATTGTTTGAGATTCGAATCACTCCACAAGCAAGATCGATCATGTCTAGCTTGAATGATTCTTGTTGATCAAATATCTCAATGCAAGAACACTTGATTGAGATTCGAAACACTCCACAAGCAAGATTGATCATGTCGAGCTTGAATGATTCTACATGCAACCTAAACTACATAGAATTGCAAATAAACTTAGCCATTGGCTAGAGAAACCACAAATGCTCCTTTTACTATATTTTTCAAGTCCACTTACAAATACAACATACATGGCTCTATATATAGCCTCAAAATGAAACTATTAAAGGCATTCCAAGAGTTGTAACATTTATACTTAATGGCCATAATTAACTATTATGTAATTGTAACCTAAAGTAAATAAAATGTCTTAAAATACAATAACTCTAAATTGTAATCGACCCAAAATTTATAACATTAAACTTCATTCTTCTTTAATGTGGCATGAATTGAAATATCTTTTGATAGTTTCAACAATATTTTCTTCACATCTTCATTGAAGCATATTGTATAATTGATGTCTCTTGGTTCATATCACAATTGTTCTGTTATTTGAAAGAAGAAAGAGAGCAAGGAAATTCTCTTTAATACCCTAGTTCCATTGCAATGATACTTAAAGATAATTGATGGTTAGAAATATTTTCTCTTCTAGAGCCTTGTTAATAGAAGTTACAAAATGGTTATCAAAGTAATCACCACACATGACCTCAGAAGAGGGCTCTGAATCTATTAAAAGGAGTTGAAGTCCACCACAAGGTTCTACAACTTTTCTATGTAAGTTCTACTAGCCAAACCTTCCTCATTATTATTGATTTTCTCGTTGCTCTATGCTTTTTTACCGCAGTTATCACTATGTGAATATTTTTTTTAGATAGTTTAAACTCATGAACACACATTTGAATGACACTTAAAACTCACTTAATTTTTAACCAAAAAAGTTACTAGAAAATAGGTTCTATGTGGAATTTATAATTTACTTGTTACTTTCTACTTGTGACATTGTATACTTGCACTTATTCTTGTGAACTTTACACCATTGTACTATATATCTTTACGTGTGATCAATGTCCTAAAAATGAGACCTTTCATAACCAAAATTCGCACCTGGAGCATTTGACATACAACTTGTTCTCCCTCAAAATTGTCAGGACTTTCTGGAGGACTTCCCGGATCGTTCTAGAATACACAAGGATGTCATCTATGAACATGATAACAAACGTTTCAGACACCCCTTGAACACTCAGTTCATCAACTCCATGAACATGACATGAGCATTGATGAGCCCAAAATACATGAACATGGATTCATAATGACCGTATCTAAACGTTGTCTTGGGTACATCCCATCTCTGATCTCGATTTGATGATAACCTAACCATAGGCCTTCCTTGAAAAACATTGTTACTTCCCTATACGAGGGAGAAGACACTTATTCTTCACTTTTCTCTTATTCAGTTCCCTATAATGTTGGATATGATCCACGATCGAAATATGTCGAGACAAGTAAAGGAAGCAATGGAACAACATGAGGGGAGAGAACTTTTGAAGGAAAGAAACCTTAAGCAATTTTCTTTTCAATTCAATTTGTTGTTGTCGTCAAAAAACATACATCTCATGAGTATTTATAGTGGAGAAATATACTAACTAGCTTCGTAAGCTTTCTCCAAAAGTTAATAACGACTAAGCTCTTCCTCACTAAAGTATAAAACTTAGTCCACAAGCACAAAACTTGGACCACAACTTGTCAACTACTTCCAATTCTCCTATAGTTGTTCGATAAGTTAGTAACATATTCTAATAAATCTACTAACCATTTTCTTGAAGTTACTCCATAAGTTAGTGACTTATTCTACTAAGTCAAGTTTATAAGCTTACAATCTCCTCCATAAACTTAACTTTGTTCGAGATTCTTCGCTCCCAGCAATTCTTGCATCTCTGCAAACTTAGCCCTTGTTAGGGCATTTGTTAGAATATCCGCATGTTGCTCTCTAGTGCATACGAACTCCACAACGATTTGTCTCTTCTCAACACACTCATGGATGTGAAGTGGAAGGGAGCGTCAATGTCTTTGCTGCGTCCCTGAAATACAAGATTCTTCATCAGTACAATTACAGATTTGTTGTCGACGTAGAGAGTTACTGGCTTTAGTTCACTTCTAGTCACTTCACTCAAAAAAATTCTGAACTACAATGTTTGGCAAGACGCCACAGTTCAGCCACATCCTTCACTAACCTTTCAAATCTCCATTTTCAAAACTTTCTTTTCCTTTTCAATCTCTACTTTCTCCTTCGTTTTCGAGTCAACTTTTCTCTCCAAATCTTCAATAACCCTACTGGATTCATCAAATAACCTCTTAACAAATTCCTTCTCTTTCAACAAATTCCCATTCATAATCTCACTCTCCATCTTTTCACAAGACAACTTCTTGTATTTCACCTTCAAATCCTCCATCTCAACCAAAGCCCTTTTCTCATTCTTCTCCTTTCAGCCATTTTCCTTCTCAAATTCCCCGATTCCTCGAACCATCCATCAAAATCAGCCTTAATTCCATCCCTCTCACAACAAACCTTCATTCATTCCTCCCTCTCTCCCTCAACTTTCAAAACAAGCCCATTATTCTCATCTTTCAATCTCCCAATCTCCACATTCTTCACTCTCTCACTCTCAACTAACCTACAAATCCTATCTCCCTCTTCATCCATTTGACTTTGTTTCTTCTCGTCAGCATTCTTCTTCAAGTCGAGCTCCAAACCCTCTTTAGCCTGAACCAGAGCTCCAAACTCCATTCTCTTCTCATGTGTCTCCTTCAAAAGGCGCTCGTTTAGCAATTTCAACGTCTGTAACTGAAACTTCTCCACAGATTTATCCATGGTAGATTTGGGTGTTGCTCTGAATCTCTGTTCTCCTCCTAATGATCCGCCAGTTTCTTTGGCTCGTTCGCCGATCGCATGGGCTTCTTCTTCGCCATTGTATTGGGATTTTGAAGGGATTGCGCTTGCATTTACATCATCTGTTTCTCATGTTCAATATGCATTTCTAACATCCTTTTTCTCCATTCCATCTCTTCTATTTCCATTTTCTCTTCCATTCTCATCATCTTTCTTCTTTCTTCTTCTTACGTTGCTCGAATGCCTCGAGAGAATCGACGAGCTTTTTGACCGTGAACATAATGTAACGGAACCAAAAAAAAAATGATGGTCGTCGGCAGAGTCGAAACTCCGGCGAACGCCGAAGTTTTCGCTCGCACACGACCCACAAAGGGCGGTCGAGGGCTGGGATGCCACAAATCGCATCCCCGCCCTTCAGCCACCCTGAAAACACCTGCAAAGAAACGAAATCGGTAAGGAAAAAGGAGAGAGAACAGAAAACCGACAGAACTCTGGCGAAGCCGAATCGTACGAATCGACGTCGAAAATCCCATTTCACACCACAAAAGTAATCCCAGAACCCCTTACACACATCAGGAGTAGGTTTTAGATGAATCCCGTACGCTGAACACTGTCGGCAAGGAAGACGGAATGGCGGACTTCAGGAGTAGGTTTTAAATAGGTAAAATATTAGGGTCGCTACAGTTGGTATCAGAGCTAGGTTATAGATCTTGTAGACTAGCCTATAGAGTAGGCTTGGCATGTTCCACAGTCCAATTACCGATGTCCCGTCGTTGCCAGGTACGCCTTATGTAGAATGAGGAATGTATGACATGCGTTATATATTTAAGGTGGTTGGCTTTAAATCATGCATGACATGTTACTGTATGAAAAAAGGTTGATGTTATCTGATGTCGATGTGATTTGATGTAATGCATGTCTTTGTGTTACGATATTTATGTTTTTCTTTTATGTATATGTGTACATATGAATTATATGGTAGGATGTAGGGAATGTTGTAAATCATACACTTAGCTAGAATCCTTTCTTGGTTTCTAGAACCATGCCGCACAGAGGACGTAGAAGAGGTAGGAGAGGGAGGGGACGACCTCCCATTAGGAGAGGAGGAAGAGGAGACGCCTATAGAAGTTCTTCCCAAGAGGGATCGACTACCGGCCCATATGCGTTTGTACCCCCTCCTGAATATGCACCTCCTCCACAAGCTGTACTCTCTCTTGAATATGCACCTACCCCACAAGCTGTACCCCCTCTTGAATATACACCGCCCCCTCAAGCTGCACCACAGACTGGGTTAGACCCCGCCACAAGGTTACTGTTGGAATCCCTTCAAAAAACTATGCAAACCATGCTAGACACACAACAGGTCACGTTGTTGGCTACGCAACAAGTCGCGGCAATGGCCACGCAACCAGCTAACGCGATGGCCATGCAACCAGCCAACGCAACGGCCACGCAACCAGCCAACACGGCGGCCCCACAACCGATGGATGCGGTAGCTATCCAACCGGTAAACAACTCGCACCCGGATAGGGGCGCGAGTTGGTTAAAGGATTTCAGGCGGTATGACCCCCGTCCTTTTATCGGTTCAAAGGAGGATCCCACAGCGGCTCAGATGTGGATCGCAAACATGGAAACGACCTTTGAAATAATGAGATGCCCTGATGCACATAAGGTGGCATGTGCGACATACGTGTTACAAAAAGATGCAGAAGTGTGGTGGTCGGATAACAAACAGAGCATCAACCCGAGCGGGGGAATTACAACATGGGAGACCTTTAAGGAAGCCTTTCTAAAATACTATAATCTAAAGGAAACCCGTATAAAGAAACAGCAAGAGTTTAATCACTTAACCCAAGGTGATCGCACGATGGATCAGTACGATCAGGACTTCATGAGATTGAGAAGGTTTGCACCGTCTTTAGCCGACACTGAAGAGAAACAGACCGAAAAATTTGTGTTAGGATTGAATCCAAAAACCCGCCGCATGTTAGAGGCCTTTAACCCAAAAACCTATGAAGAGGCCCTAAGGATGGCCAAGGCCCTAGAGGAACCCCAGAGGAAAAGAAAACAGAGCCAACGGTCGCCACAGGGAGGAAACGCCCTGTCGAGGTCGATACCACAGAGTTCCAACCACCGTTCCAGAGACCTCGATATCAGAGAATGCCACCTGCTCCACCTCCAATAGGCCGACACCTAGCAATGGAGAAGCCCCTGTGCCGTAACTGTGGAAAGCAAGCAGGCTCAGGTATGTGTTATATCTGTGGTCATGCAGGTCATGTGGCCAGAACTTGCCTTACAAAGAGCCCGGGAATTCCAAGGGAACCCCTTAGAGGACCGGTCATACGAGAGCCCACCTTACAAACCCGTCCACAGACCAAGGCATATGTAACGACCAGTAAAGAGGCGGGAACATCTGGCACCGTGGTGACAGGTACGCTCTCTATACTAGGACACTTTGCGTTGAAATTGTTTGATTCTGGTTCTACCCATTCCTTTGTTGCTTTACCATTTGTTAAACAAGCAGGGTTCGTAGTAGAACCCTTAATGCATGCATTGTCGGTCAAAACCCCAGCAGGGGTAGACCTAGTTACGAAAAATAAAGTAAAGGACGGACAAGTGGTAATAGCTGGACAAACCATCCACGTAGACTTAAAGGTAGTGGACATGACGGATTTTGACGTCATATTAGGAATGGACTGGTTAGCAGAAAACTTTGCTACCATAGACTGCCATAAGAAGAGGTGATATTCACACCTCCCAACGGACTTACCTTTAAGTTTAAAGGAATCTCCACAGGTACGACCCCAAAAATAATATTGATGATGAAAGCGAGACGCTTGATACAACAAGGGGGGTGGGCGTTTCTAGCCTGTGCAGTAAATACAAAAGGAAAGGAAAAACCCATAGATACAGTACCCGTAGTAAACGAATTTATGGATGTCTTCTTGGAGGACCTCCCGGGAATTCCTCCATCGCGAGAGGTAGACTTTGGAATAGATCTGGAACTAGGAACGAGACTCATCTCTAAGGCCCCGTATCACATGGCACCAGCAGAACTAAAAGAGCTTAAAACACAACTACAAGACCTGCTAGATTAGAGCTTCATTCGACCCAGCGTGTCCCCTTGGGGTGCGCCAGTGTTGTTTGTTAAAAAGAAAGACGGTTCAATGCGTTTATGCATTAATTATATGGAATTAAACAAGAGGACGGTAAAGAACAAATACCAGTTACCCCGTATTGAGGACCTATTTGATCAACTACGTGGGGCGACAGTGTTTTCTAAAATAGATCTTCGATCAGGATACCATCAAATTAAGATTAAAAATGAAGACATACCGAAAACAGCCTTTCGAACCAGATATGGCCACTACGAGTTTGTGGTGATGTCTTTTGGTCTCACCAATGCCCCAGTGGTATTTATGGAACTAATGAACGAGTATTTAAGGAGTGCCTAGACTCGTTTGTGATCGTGTTCATAGACGATATCCTGATATACTCGAAAATGGACCTAGAACACCAAGAGCACCTTCGCAAAGCCTTAACTATCCGAAGAGAGAACAAGTTGTACGCTAAATTCACCAAGTGTGAATTTTGGCTACGATAGGTTTCGTTTCTGGGGCACGTAGTGTCTAAAGACGGAATCTTCGTAGATCCCAATAAGATAGAAGTGGTCACGAAATGGAAACGCCCAACAACGGTCACCGAGATACGAAGTTTCTTGGGATTGGCGGGTTACTATCGAAGGTTTGTCCAGGACTTCACTAGAATAGCCACGCCTCTCACTCAATTGACAAAAAAAGGTGTACCTTTTGTTTGGGACGATATTTGTGAGGCCAACTTTCAAGAACTAAAACAAAGACTAGTATCCGCCCCAGTGCTCACAGTTCCAGAAAGTTCTGTGGGATATGTGATTTACAGTGACGCGTCCAAAAAGGGATAAGGTTGTGTACTGATGCAACATGGCAAGGTGGTTGCGTATGCGTCACGCCAACTAAAAGATTACGAGAAAAACTATCCTACACATGATTTGGAGCTGGCAGCAGTGGTGTTCGCGTTAAAAATTTGGCGACACTACCTGTATGGCGAAAAGACCCAGATCTACACGGACCAAAAAAGCCTAAAATATTTGTTCACCCAAAAAGAATTGAACATGAGGCAACGTAGATGGTTAGAGCTGGTAAAAGATTACGACATAGACATCCAGTATCATCCTGGAAAAGCAAATGTAGTCGCTGATGCACTGAGTCGAAAAGCAGTACACTCGTCGGCCCTCAACACCAGGGAGCCACGAGTGCGAACTGACTTCGAACAGGCTGATATCGCAGTAGTAACCAAAGAAGTTGCCGCCCAAATAGCCCGACTGACAGTGTGCCCCACGCTCAGACAAAGGATCATAGACTCACAACGTGGGGATCCAAACCTAAGTAAAATCCTAGACCAATTGGAAGTTGGCCTAGTGGACGGATTCACTAAATCAACAAATGATGGATTATTATGCCAAGGGCGTTTATGTGTCCCACCCATGAGCGAAATAAGAAAAGAAATCCTAACAGAGGCACACAACTCAACCTTCTCGATACATCCAGGTGGAACAAAGATGTATCAAGACTTGAAACAACACTTCTGGTGGCGAAGTATGAAGAAGGATATCGCGGAGTACGTGAGTAAGTGTCTAGTGTGCCAACAAGTAAAAGCCCCTAGGCAGAAAACTGCCGGGCTACTACAACCTCTAAGTATACCGGAATGGAAATGGGAAAACATTGCCAAGGATTTCATAGTAGGCCTACCCAAAACATTAAAGGGCTATACGGTAATCTGGGTGGTCGTGGACCGCCTGACAAAGTCGGCTCACTTTCTACCGGGTAAAGCAACATATACAGTAGACAATTGGGCACAATTGTATGTTAAAGAAATTGTGAGGTTGCATGGAGTACCGGTGTCAATTGTGTCGGATCGGGACCCGCATTTTACGTCGGCCTTTTGGCGCGGACTCAAAAAAGCGATGGGTACCCGCCTCGACTTTAGCACCACCTTCCACCCACAAATGAATGGCCAAACAGAACGATTAAACCAAATTCTGGAAGACATGCTTCGGGCATGCGTTATGGATTTCACAGAGAGTTGGGTCACCAAACTGCACTTAATGGAATTCTCTTACAATAACAGCTTCCAAGCAACCATCGGTATGGCACCCTTTGAAGCGTTGTATGGAAAACGATGTAGATCTCCATTGTGTTGGGACGAAGTAGGAGAACAAGAACTAGTAGGACCCGAGCTGGTCCGTGTCACCAACGAGGCAATCTAGAAAATTCGAGTAAGAATGCATACTACGCAGAGTAGGCAAAAGAGCTACGCCGACGTTAGGCGTAGGAATTTAGAGTTCGAAGAGGGGGACCCAGTGTTCCTAAAAGTGGCCCCCATGAAAGGTATTCTAAGATTCGGACGCAAGGGGAAGCTCAGCCCCCGATTCATTGGACCGTTCGAAATTTTAGAAAGAGTAGGTTCGGTAGTTTACAAACTAGCTTTACCACCTTCACTTTCAAGCGTATACACGATGTATTTCATGTGTCCATGTTAAGGAAATACATTCTAGACCCGACACACGGAATAGACTACAAACCTCTCGAAATTGAGGAAAATTTAAGTTACCAGGAGAAACCGATTAAAATTCTAGCCCGAGAGGTGAAAGCCTTACGTAATAGGAGTATAGGTTTCGTTAAGGTATTGTGGCGTAACCACCAAGTCGAGGAAGCTACGTGGGAACGAGAGGAGGAAATAAAGGAAAAATATCCTGAGTTGATCCACGAGTTCGAGACTTTCGAGGACGAAAGTTCCTTTTAGGGGTAGGTAATGTAATGGAACCAAAAAAAAAATGATGGTCGTCGGCAGAGCCGAAACTCCGGCGAACGCCGAGGTTTTCGCTCGCACACGACCCACAAAGGGCGGTTGAGGGCTGGGATGCCACAAATCGCGTCCCCGACCTTCAGCCACCCTAAAAACACCTACAAAGAAACGAAATCGGTAAGGAAAAAGGAGAGATAATAGAAAATCGGCGGAACTCCGGCGAAGCCGAACCGTACGAATCGACGTCGAAAACCCCATTTCACACCACAAAAGTAATCCCAGAACCCCTTACACACATCAGGAGTAGGTTTTAGACGAATCCCGTACGCTGAACACTGTCGGCAAGGAAGACGGAATGGCGGACTTTCGAGCTTCTTCAGATCCGAGAGTGCGAAGCCCTTACCAACGAAATTTGTACCAAAAATAGGGTTAAGGTGTAGGATAAGCTCGGGAATGGGGGGAAAAAAGGGGAAAAAAGGACGTCGGGACGACGTTGTCGAGGAGAGAGAGACCGCCGAAAAATTGCGTAAGAGTCAGGCGAAGAGGACGAAGTCCGACCCGAGATCCAGATCCAAAAACTCGAACCGAACCCCGTCCCTTCAGTCGGCCCAGTACCCACGTTACCCGCAGCCCAAACACCCAGCCTTCACCTGCGAGCCGACCCATCACCCCGCGGCCCGTCACCCGCGAGCCGGCCCATCACCGCGCGGCCCGTCATCCGCGTTCGGCCCGAGACCCGCGAGCGACCCGTTAACCCGCGCCTCGACCCAAGACACCTGCACACGTGTCGCTCTCTGATTGTGCCACGTGTCACATCTGCAGCGCGGCGGCTCTTCGGCTCTAGCGGCTTATTCGGCTCGGGAAACCTATTTTTAGCCCGTTTGACACCGTTCCAACCCTACCAGACCTGGTTTCGGCCCTGTTTAAGGTAAAAGGGAACATTTTAAGGTCGTATTTCACAAATTCCAGTTGGGAATTTATTATTATTTGTGGAATATTAACGGAAGTGACTCATGAACCAATAGGAACCAACCACCAACGAAAGCATAGAACGTCCACGAGGAGCTAGGAGCTTACATTATATTCTAGGGAGTACTTCGGCTAAGGCCTACCAAGTAAGTGGCTCACCCATTGTAGGTTACGCATTAATTGATGTATGTTGGCATGTGCCCGTGGTTATGCACGTGCCATTAAATTGTTTGCTAGCTTAATATGCTTAAGTACGAAATCATGTGAATGTGAATGTGTGTTAGTTATGCTGCTTATTGGATGTGATATGAATGCATGTGACATTGTGTGACCCGTGTACGATTATGGTTTGTTGTATGAGTATGGAAATGTGATTGAATGAATTGGATGACATGAAATACGGTAAATTGCATGATACATAACCCCGCTAGGAATATGTATGATATGTAACGAAATGAGAATGAGAATGACATGTAAGCATGAAAACGTGACGCGGGGTTATGCTCATTAAATGATGACTGTAGGACTAGTGGGACCTCATGCATATTGTGTGTTCATGCATTTGGGGGGATACCCCTATCCCATCACGAGGGTATGGACGCGTACATCCAAATGGCAGGACAACGATCGTTATGCTCTACATAGCGCTGCCGTGACAGTTTTAGTTTTAACGGGTCCCGGTGGGCCCCCAGAGCATGCCCACCGGCTAGGGACAGTGTGATAAGATAAGGAATCAATACAAGGGGAATAAGATTCGGATTACCTTGTTGATCGAATATCTCAAGACAAGAACATTTTGTTTGAGATTCGAATCACTCCAGAAGCAAGATCGATCATGTCTAGCTTCAATGATTCTTGTTGATCAAATATCTCAAGACAAGAACACTTGTTTGAGATTCGAATCACTCCACAAGCAAGATTGATCATGTCGAGCTTGAATGATTCTACATGCAACCTAAACTACATAGAGTTGCAAAGAAACTTAGCCATTGGCTAAAGAAAAGCACAAATGCTTCTTTTGATATATCTTCTAAGTCTGATTACAAATACAACATAGATGGCTTTATATAGCCTCAAAATGAAACTATTAAAGGCATTCCAAAAGGTGTAACATTCACACTTTATGACCATAATTAGCCATTATGTAAATGTAACCGAAATTAAATAAAAAGTCTTAAAACACAATAACTCTAAATTATAACCCACCCAAAATTTACAACAATCAAACTTTATTCTTCTTCAATGTAGCATGAATTGAAACATCTTTTGATTATTTTGATAACCTTTTCTCCACATCTTCATTGAAGCATATTGTATGATTGATGTCTCTTGGTTCATATCATTCTCCACTTCTTCAAGAGGATTCGTCCTCGAATCTATTTGTGAAACTTTGCTGCAAAAAATAAGTTATGGAAATACAAAGGACCTCACAACACTCTCTCACGTGTATACACTCAAGGAATTTTAGGCCACTCTGTTTGCACTCATTTACACAAATGAAGCTCTCATTCTCACCTCTCAAAATTTTAAATAGAGCAAAGATTGAATTTTGAACTTTGGGTCGATTAAAAACTAAAAAGATGAAAATAAATAAAAATTAAATTGAGAAGAAACGCAAAGGAAACATATATCCGATCTTGAGCCTGAAGCTCTGATACCAAATGATAAGATAAGGAATCAATATAAGGGGAATAAGATTCGGATTACCTTGTTGATCGAATATCTCAAGACAAGAACATTTTGTTTGAGATTCGAATCACTCCAGAAGCAAGATCGATCATGTCTAGCTTCAATGATTCTTGTTGATCAAATATCTCAAGACAAGAACACTTGTTTGAGATTCGAATCACTCCACAAGCAAGATTGATCATGTCGAGCTTGAATGATTCTACATGCAACCTAAACTACATAGAGTTGCAAAGAAACTTAGCCATTGGCTAAAGAAAAGCACAAATGCTTCTTTAATATATTTTCCAAGTCTTCCTTACAAATACAACATACATGGCTTTATATAGCCTAAAAAATGAAACTACTAAAGGTATTCCAAAAGTTGTAACATTCCTACTTTATGGCCATAATTAGCCATTATGTAAATGTAACCGAAATTAAATAACAAGTCTTAAAATACAATAACTCTAAATTGTAACCCACCCAAAATTTACAACAATCAAACTTCATTCTTCTTCAATGTAGCATGAATTGAAACATCTTTTTGATAATTTTGACAACCTTTTCTTCACATCTTCATTGAAGTATATTGTATGATTGATGTCTCTTGGTTCATATCACAGTGGCCCGGCGGTGTGCGAACTAGCTGGTGAGCCCATACTCGCACGTATGGGCTGCGTGTAGAGTATATGGTACACGTCCACGATTACCTGTTAGGACTACATCGTTGGGAAAACGAAACGAAACGGAACGATAGGTCCCATCATTTCATTGCATGTGTTTGTCGCATAACCCCGATAGGGGGTCACTTACTGAGTATTCTAGAAATACTCAAGCCTCGTGCTACTTTACTTTTGTAGATAAGGGCAAGACACCCATGTGACAACGACGACGGCATCGGACACCTCAGGATCGTGGCACATGCATAGGGTAGTTGGTTGTTTTTTTTTTCCATTTCTAGTATAGGTTAGAATGGGATGAAATGTATTTGCATAATAAACCTTAGGGTAGAATAAACTATTCATTCTTGGTTTTGTTGCTTTTTCTTTCTTTCAATAATGTTTCCTTTTTTTCCTTGTAATCTTTTTTTTTAGGTAATAAAAAGGCGAGTGCGAACCGTATTTATGAATGGGTCCATTAAATGTATATTCCGCATTTCAATGTATAGTAATGACCTTAGAGTAAATTGGTAAAATATTAGGGTCGCTACAGTAGCTAGGACCTTTGACTCTTCTATCGCACATAGAACATTCTCAAAGTTGTTAGTTAATGATCACAAAATATTTTCCACAACTCGCGTCTCGCCTAACATTTCGCCGTTTTGGTTGAGTTGATTTATCAAAGTCTGTACACGCGTGAGATGTAGTAAGATACACTTTCCGACTCCTTCATCTTCATGCTCTCCAACTCGCCACAAAGAGTTTAGAGACGCACTTGCTTGACTCAATCGGTTCCTTTGAACACTTTTCCTAAAGTGTCTCATGCTTCTTTTGAAGTAGTTGCACTGACAATCTTCTCAAAACCCGACTCGTCAACGGCTTGGAACAACATGTATAGTGCCGCCCTATCTTTTGATCTCACCCCTTTTAACGCCCTGTTTTGTGCCTCCGTATAACCCGTAGTGTCTTTTGGTTCTTCGACCACCTCCCATGCATCTTGAGAACCAAGAAGAACTTTCATTTGAATGCTCCAATTCTCATAGTTTGTCTTCGTTAGTCGCGGTAGCGAAGTTTGACCCATCACATTCACCATTGGCTCTGATACCAATTTGTTAAAGAAATCTCACGCACACTAACAATATAAAGAGACAAAGAACACTCTATTTATCTGAAAAAATCTCTTCTATTACTTCTCTGTTTCTTTCTTTTTTTTTCTTTTTTTCTCTGCTTTTTCACCCTAGAAAGAACAATGTATTTATAATCTCTTCTAAAACTAATTATAGCCATCATAGTGTCACTATTTAGTGAGCCATAAAAAGCCACTATTGCCTATAAACACTCTTGGACTTTCATCTTCAACTCTCTTGGCTTTTTCCTTTACCACTGACTTTTGAATTTAAAACCCACTAAAATTAACTAAAAATAATATTTAACGTTTATTCAATATCCTCTACACCAAATTACACAATCTTTTGGTTTTTTGCATCAAGCATTTTGATATGGCTTTTGTTGCTAAAAGAATATTGAAAGAGTTAGCAAAAAAAAAAACATAATTAAAGCTGAAATGCATTGTTTACTCATGCCTTGCCAAGAGAGTTACGAAGTTCCAATATATATATATATATATAGATATATATATAGAGAGAGGCTTATACGGTATCTAAAAATCGAAATTTTGGAAGTCGTACTAAACAATTGACCATAAACAAATTCATAAGTTTAGGAAACTACTAACCGCTTCCAGAAAACTGGGTCAGAACTTTGAATCATATCTCAAAAATCTTCCTTGATTCAATGTTAAAGATGTCAAGAGCAGAACTTTTCTTTTTGATAAAGCCTTACTAACTCTTTCGAATCATATCTCAAAAAGGGCCCGCTGTTCATTGGTGTTACAATATTGCAAGACAATTTCTTCCTTTGAAACAAGATCACGAATATAATGATGTCAAAGCAAAATATGTTTTGCTTAGCTGTGAAATGACAGGTTCTTTTTCATAGAGATAGTTGCTTTGTTAACACAAAACATCTCTGTTGCCCCTTTTTGCTCTTGTTGAATCTCAGCTACCATTCTTCTTAGCCAAATGGCTTGACATGCTGCTAGAGCTGCTACAACATATTCTCCTTCAGAAGTTGACAACGCCACTGTTGTTTGCTCCTTTGAGCTCCTAGTGATCACTCTTAATCCTAAAGTGTAAACATTAACTGAAATGCTTCTTCTATCATCTAATGATCCTGCTCAATCGCTATTAGTGAACCCATATAATTTAATATTAGAAGATTTAGAATACCAAATTCCATACTCCATATGTAACAACCCGAAATTTTCTAATGAATTTAAGGTCGCTACTGTATACGTACCATAAATATTGAATGTAGAAGACTTCGTTTAAATTCCATAAAACATAACCTTTATCTTAAAACACAACCATGGACTTACGTGTTTCGAAAACATCTTTAAAACGACACAACAAAAGACTAAATAAAATAAGAGTTCAAGTTAAAAACATCCTATTCAGCCTAAGTCTAAGGAAATAAATACCACTATCCTATGCATGTGCCATGGTCTCAAGTTGCAATGCTGTCGTCAGTCGTACAGGAATGTCTTGCCTTAACCTTAAAAATGTAGTAGCACATGGCTTGAGTATTTAAAGAAATACTCAATAAGTGACCCCACTATTGAGGTTAATGCAACAATCACATGCAAATGAGATGATGGGATGTATCTTAACGCTATCGTTCTATCAATCTATCACAGTCATATCGTTACGTGAACGTACCTTAGTCATATCATCACAGGAACGTATCTTAACGCTATCGTTCTATCAATCTATCACAAACCTATCCCTTTCTACCCATATCCTAATCATATTCTTTCATCAATCTCCTCTATCCATAGCACTCCGGTATGTAACCTAACCTTAACGTTTCATGAACATATCTTACTCCTATCGTTAGATTTCGTTTTGTGCATCCTTCTCGTATCCTATCTCCAACATATCATTGAACACATCGTACCATACTTATTATCATACAATTCACATATTATAACATAACATTAACATAATATAAGCATACCGATTCACAAATATATCATACATATTGACCCGGTAGAACCACGGGGCACGTGTCAACATCAAATATAACCATGCTGATAGTAAGGCCACTTACCTGGTTAGCTTAAGTCGTTGTCACGAATATATCTTTAATGAACGTTCGATTCTGTCCTTTGAAATCCAAGTCAACCTATGTGAGCGCATGACATCAGTTTCAAGTTTGAACTCTATAAAATTATCTCTAATCTACCTTGGTCCATTGTTAAAAGTCTTGAAATGTTGTATATATATATATATATAATGCTATTTTCACTAAATATCTTATTTTCAATAATTACGGAATTTATTGTTACTCGACAATGGACAAAATTTAATGGAGTTTCTTGTCCTCTGATATTTCGATTTTATTTTTAAATTTTGTTCACCAAATCTTTCATCAATCTTCCCTCCTCACTTCTGATTGTATAAATAGATATACATTCTCTAAACAGACATTACTCCTACCCAGTATTTATTTTCTAAACCGATATTATTGGCCAATTTTAATAGATTATTTGCCCTAATCTTACAGATTTACAGGACAAAAGTAAGATTTGATTATTACATGATCTGGTAAAATATTGGATAAAGGAAAGAAGATCCAATCCTAAATTAATTTCTTATAACCATAGTTATAAAGAAAAAGAAAATCTGAGAACCTAGCCGATCCAATTTTGTAGATGAAGAATGAATGTTTGTTGAATGTTCTTCGCCTTGGATCGTGTAATAGGTCCAGTTGGAACATTTGGAACACCATGATTCTTATCGTCCTCCCCCTCTTCAAAAGAATTCATCCTCGAATCAGAAAAATCATCACCTACATCAAAAGGACTCAAGTCAGCAACATGTACTAAAAAGTCTCCGGGAAGATCAATTTTATATGCATTGTTATTAATTCGTGCAAATATTCAATTGTCCTTCGTCAATCGTATCAGCTTCTAATTCTACAAATGATGATTGAACCGAGCTGATCCAATTTTGTAGATGAAGAATGAATGTTTGTTGAATCTTCTTCGCCTTGGATCGTGTAATAGATTCAGTTGGAACATTTGAAACACCGTGATTCTTATCATCTTCCCCCTCTTCAAAAGGATTCGTCCTTGAATCAGAAAAATCATCACCTACATCAAAAGGGAGTCAGCAACATGTACTGAAAAGTCTCCGGGAAGATCAATTTTATATGCATTGTTATTAATTCTTTCAAGGACTTGATAAGGGTCATCCCCTCTTGGATGTAACTTTGTCTTCGGTTGAGATGGGAATCGCTCCTTGCGAAAATGTATTCAAACCCAGTCACTAGGTTTAAAAATGATTTCCTTCCGTCCTTTATTAATCCTTGAAGCAACTTTGAAATTTTGGTTCTCAATTCTCTCCTTCACCTCCTTGTGCAATGTTTTGATCAAGTCTGCCTTACTTGTGGCTGCGTCACTCACAGATATATTAGAAAGAATAGGAAGCAAATCAAGAGGCGTAAGTAGATTAAATCCATAAACAACTTCAAAAGGAGAATAATGAGTTGTACTATGAATTGCTCTATTATATGCAAACTCTACAAATGGCAAACATTCATCCCAAGACTTAATATTCTTAGAAATATTAGCCCTAAGCAATGCTCCTAATGTTCTATTAACCACCTCAATTTGTCCATCCGTCTGAGGATGACATGTAGTTGAAAACAACAATTTGGTACCCAATTTACACCACAATACTTTCCAAAAGTGACTTAGAAATTTAGCATCCCTATCACTCACAATTATTCTAAGGATTCCATGTAATCTTACTACATCCCAAAAAAAATAAGTCAGCAACAACAAGGTTACATGCAATAACAAGGTTCATTAGGTACATTCAAAGGAGTGTACAATCCATTTGGTTGTGATCTAGATTTAGCTTCTTTGCATTTAAAGCATTGACTACAAAACTTATGAACATAATGCTTCATTTTCGGCCAAAAGAAGTGTTCATGCAACATATTATAAGTTTTGTTAATCCCAAAATGTCCTATTTAGCCACCACCATGTGCTTCTTTTACAAGCAAATCTCTGATAGAGCATTTAGGAATACAAAGCTTACTTTTCTGATAGAACATTGAATGCATTCTCTTGCATATCTCCCCATCTAAAAACAACATTCTTTTTCACTAAGTCATTCAATAGTGCAGCTATGGTGCTAAAATCTTTTATAAATCTTCTATAGAAGCTAGCTAACCCATGAAAACTACGAACGTCACTTGCATTTTGTGGTGTTGGCCAATCCCTGATTGCTTTAACTTTCTTTTCATTTACTTCTATTCCATTTTTACCAACTATGAAACCAAGAAAGTTAACTTTTTCCATGCAAAAACTACACTTATTAAAATTAGCATAGAGTTTCTCTTTTCTAAGTATAATCAAAACTAACTTAACATGCTCCACATGCTCATGCAAGGTCTTTGAATAAATTAAAATATCATCAAAATACACAACAACATGCTTTCCTAAATCTTCTCTCAAAACATGATTCATTAAGCGCATAAATGTACTAGGAGCATTAGTTAACCCAAAAGGCATAACAAGCCATTCATACAATCCAAACTTATTTTTTAACGCAATTTTTCATTCGTCTCCTACATGCATTCTAATTTGATGATATCCAGATTTCAAGTCAATCTTTGTAAATAAACATGAACCATGCAATTCATCAAGTATATCGTCTAGCGTAGGAATAGGATGTCGATACTTTACTGTGATTTTGTTGATGGCTCTACAATCCACGCACATGCACCACGTTCCATCTTTCTTCGGCATCAATAAGATTGGTATAGAACATGGACTCAAACTCTCTCGTATATAGCCCTTCTCCATAAGCTCATCTACTTGCCTTTGAATTTCTTTAGTCTCAGTTGGGTTGACTCTATAAGCTGGCTTATTAGAAATTACTGCCCCTGGAATGAAGTCTACTTTATGTTCAATACCTCTAATGGGAGGTAGTCCTTTAGGGACTTCATCTTGGAATACGTCATCAAATTCCTGTAAAAGAGATTGAAATATACTAGGCAAAGACAAATTATTATCGTTAGAGACCAAACATCCTTCCTTGTACACAAGTACAAAGATGGTTTTTTGTGAGAACATTGCCCTTTAAACCTCTCCAACTCTAGCCAAACAACTCACATTCTTTTCTTTTTTTCCAATTTCATTCTTTTTTTCACTATGGTTTTCTCGTTGACTTTTCTCTATTTTTTCACAAAACTCTTTTTCCTCAAACTCTTTCTTTTTTCTTCAAACTTTAATTGATCAACAAATACATTTGCAGAACTCAAATGTACAAGAGTGGTTTTTCTATCATCTTTTACAAAAAATACCAATTCAAATAGCCATCATACATAACCCTCCTGTCAAATTGCCATGGTTGGCCAAGCAATATGTCTTCAGCATGCATTGGTAAAACATCACAAAGAACTTCATCTTTATATTTTCCTAAAGTAAAAGATATTAAAGCTTGAGAAGTTACCTTCATTGTTCCACTGTCATTGAGCCATTGAACCTTGTAAGGTTTAGGATGGTGTTGGGTTGGAATTAGCAACCTTTTGATCAGCATTGTACTTACGACATTGGTGCAACTTTCACTATCAATTACAAGACTACAAGGAGTCCCCTTGACTAAACACCTTGTGTGAAATAGGTTGTCTCTTTGATTATCAACATCATTCTCTGTAACTTGAGTTTTAAGAAGTCTTCTGGTTACAAGTACCAAATGACTCCCATCTTATAGTTCCTCCTCATTCTCCTGGATTTCCTCTTCAACTAGCTCATCATGGTCACTTTCCTCACTATCTGTGAAAACTTGTCCATTCTTGATGATCATGACTCTCTTATTAGGACAATCATGACTAAGATGACCAATTACTTAACATTTCCAACATTCTATGTCTCTATTTCTTTCTCGAATCTCCTTATATTCCTCCACTTTCTCTTTACCCTTGGAGGTCTCAACTTTGTTCTTTTTGTCAAGATCATACTTGCCTCCAACTTTGAAATCTATCTTTTCAATATTTGCATTCTTTTTCCAAGTGTTGAAAGTAGTAGACTTTGAAATATCATACCTCTTGGAGTTCTCCTTCTCCCAAGCTAGTTGCCCTTCGATTTTGACAGCAAGGTGTAACAATTCTTGCATATCAAAGTACGCTTGCCTATCCACTTGATGAGCAAGTTGTCTGTTTAACCCACCAAGAAATCTAGCCATTGTATCTTTGAATGTTTCCTTTGCAAACAGAGGTGAGAATGTTTCCTTTGCAAAAAAAATGCAAAGGAAACATATATCCGATCTTGAGCCTGAAGCTCTGATACCAAATGATAAGATAAGGAATCACTACAAGGGGAGTAAGATTCGGATTACCTTGTCGATCGAATATCTCAAGCCAAGAACACTTTGTTTGAGATTCGAATCACTCCAGAAGCAAGATCGATCATGTCTAGCTTCAATGATTCTTGTTGATCAAATATCTCAAACACTTGTTTGAGATTCGAATCACTCCACAAGCAAGATTGATCATGTCAAGCTTGAATGATTCTACATGTAATCTAAACTACATAGAATTGCAAAGAAACTTAGCCATCGGCTAAAGAAAAGCACAAATGCTTCTTTACTATATTTTCAAAGTCTGATTACAAATACAACATAGATGGCTTTATATAGCCTCAAAATGAAACTATTAAAGGCATTCCAAAAGTTGTAACATTCACACTTTATGGCCATAATTAGCCATTATGTAAATGTAACCGAAATTAAATAAAAAGTCTTAAAACACAATAATTCTAAATTATAACCCACCCAAAATTTACAACAATCAAACTTTATTCTTCTTCAATGTAGCATGAATTGAAACATCTTTTGATAATTTTGACAACCTTTTCTTCACATCTTCATTGAAGCATATTGTATGATTGATGTCTCTTGGTTCATATCAATCTTCCTCATCTTCATCAATACATGCTCTATTCATAAGGGTCTCCATTTCTTTGTAATAATCTTCAACACTTTTGGATCCCTGTTGTAAAGTATAGAGTTTAGGCTTGAGTACTCGAGAATAATGCTTAGGAATGTACCTTTTTCTCATTAATGTCTTCAATTCCTCCCACGTTTTAATTGGTTCTTCATAATTTCTCCTCCACTTTGATTTCAAAGATGTCTACCATATAATAGCATAATCACAAAATTCAGTCACAGCAAGCTTCAACTTTCTTTCTTCACTGAAATTGTTGCAATCGAAGACATGCTCAATTTTGCTCTCATATTGCAAATACTCCTCTGGATCAGATCTCCCATAGAAAGTTGGAATTTTAAGCTTTACTCCCCCAACTCCTTTTTCTTTTTCTCTCTCATACTGGTACTCCCTCTCAATTCTTTTTGGTGCTAAAGTTTCTCTACCCCTTCTTCTGACTCTTCCTCTCTGATATGAACCAAGAGACATCAATCATACAATATGCTTCAATGAAGATGTGAAGAAAAGGTTGTCAAAATTATCAAAAGATGTTTCAATTCATGCTACATTGAAGAAGAATAAAGTTTGATTGTTGTAAATTTTGGGTGGGTTATAATTTAGAGTTATTGTGTTTTAAGACTTTTTATTTAATTTCGGTTACATTTACATAATGACTAATTATGGCCATAAAGTGTGAATGTTACAACTTTTGGAATGCCTTTAATAGTTTCATTTTGAGGCTATATAAAGCCATCTATGTTGTATTTGTAATCAGACTTGGAAAATATATCAAAAGAAGCATTTGTGCTTTTCTTTAGCCAATGGCTAAGTTTCTTTGCAATTCTATGTAGTTTAGATTGCATGTAGAATCATTCAAGCTCGACATGATCAATCTTGCTTGTGGAGTGATTCGAATCTCAAACAAGTGTTTGAGATATTTGATCAACAAGAATCATTGAAGCTAGACATGATCGATCTTGCTTCTGGAGTGATTCGAATCTCAAACAAAGTGTTCTTGGCTTGAGATATTCGATCGACAAGGTAATCCGAATCTTATTCCCCTTGTATTGATTCCTTATCTTATCACTCTCCCTCGACCGACTTCTCTCCCTCCCCTAGAACTATGTACCGCTAAAAGGGTGACTATGTCCCTTTCAAGAGTACTTCCCTCCCTTGAAGATTACCTAAGGCTATTTCAATTCGCTCCATCCGGTCTGTAAATGTACTAATAACTTGATTCAAATGAGTAATTGTTCCGACCTGTGCTTCTCTCCACCTAGCTTCATTGATCTCCCCTCCATTTCCTCCATCTTGGTTCATGATTGTACAAACAGTAGTGGAATATGTTTAGGACCTCACACACTTAACTCACTGCTTTTACACTCAGAGACACTCATGTTTATACACACAAAGGTAGGCTGTTTGGGAAAGTGACTAAATTATGATCAAGGTAGGCTAATATATCGTGTAATACCCAGCCGTCCAAAGGAGGTATGACTAAATAAATAAATAATAATAATCATAAATAAATAAATAAAAAGAAAAAAAAAGATAGAGAAAAGAAGGAAATGATAGGGCAATCGGTCAGTCACTCCAACATCCCATCCCTCATCTGAGACCTGCGAGAATGGAAGGGGTGAGAGTGGGCTTAAGGTGGCTTGCCATTTGTCGAAAGGAGAAGGCACTGCTGGAGGTAGGAGACTGAAACCCAACCCACGCTCGCCCGAGACACTTGATCTTTAGATCCACGGGTGTTCGGCGGTCGACTTCGGATGGATACAAATCAAGGAGGGAAGTCGAACGAAGGAAGAATGCCAAGATACGTTCATGGGTTTTTTTTAGAGCTTCTACCGTTAGATTCATCCCCTAACCTTCAGGGGATTGACCCGATTTCAGGTCTTATGTGTTTGCGAGAGGACGATCTATGAGATTTGAGGAGGATCGTGGGCATCGGAAGCAAATCAGAGGATGAGGCGACGACGAGCATGCAGAGGTGAGTGAAAGAGAAAGAGGGGTCGGGGGAAAACGATGGTTCCATGTCTTGCGTGGGCGCTTGCCTCACTGCCTCGCGTGGTCCAGCAAGGGCGTCCACCTCGTATGGCCCAGCGCGGGCCTACGTGCGGCCAATGCAGGCGCGTGCGTTCTGCCTTGCCCACCACGGGTGCGCAAACCAGGGAGTAGCCAGCCCGACCCAAGTAGAGGTCCAGCCGACCGGACCCGACTTAATTGGGACGGTTTGGCCCTTTTGATTTAACTCACGCACTTTAACTCTGATCTTGACGTCGTTCTCAGGGTATTCTCCATTTTTGCACCAATGTAGGAATTATCCGAGGAGTTTGGCAAATTTTGGACTAAAGACGCAAATTCGAACATAAAGTGACACGCTTTTCAGGTAGGTGGGACCTCGGAACCTTGAATCTAACTATGCTCATAGTATGCATGAAAGTATGATATAAGAAGTATGTTTTAGAAGTTTGAGCATAGAATGAGATGAGATGACACATCTTGATTGGGGTTATGTATGTTTGCTGAAACGTTATCGAAACGCATATGCACTACCTTATGAACTGAGATTCATGATTAGCTTTCCATGATTAGATCATTATATTATGCCTCTGTCACATATGTTACAGTATTAGCGGTTACCCGGGGACGTTTAGGGGTTCGCCAACTAACCCCTAACCGTAAACCTGCTCGATTGTCAGGGGTCATCGTAACCATAGAACTGGCCATTTGATTGTTGATGGTACCTTGTGGGGACTTATAGGAAGTTTACCAGTTAGTTTTCTTTAAGTGAACCTGTCACGAGAGACAGGGGTCCACGTTGGTACATTAGAGTTGGTCGAGGACTGTTCATGTATATGATATTAGTGGTTATCCGGGGACGATTAGGGGTTCGCCAACTAACCCCTAACCGTAAACCTGACTCGATTGTCAGGGGTCCGCGTAACCATAGAACTGGCCATTTGATGGTTGATGGTACCTTGTGGGGACTTATAGGAAGTTTGCCAGTTAGTTTCCTTTAAGTGAATCTGTCACGAGAGACAGGGGTCCACGTTGGTACATTAGAGTTGGTCAAGGATTACTGTTCATGTATATGATATTAGCAGTTATCCGGGGACGATTAGGGGTTCGCCAACTAACCCCTAACCATAAACCTGACTCGATTGTCAGGGGTCTGCGTAACCATAGAATTGGCCATTTGATTGTTGATGGTACCTTGTGGGGACTTATAGGAAGTTTGCCAATTAGTTTCCTTTAAGTGAACCTGTCGAGACAGGGGTCCACGTTGGTACATTAGAGTTGGTCGAGGATTACTGTTCATGCATAGGATATTAGCAGTTATTCGGGGACGATTAGGGGTTCGCCAACTAACCTCTAATCGTAAACCTGACTCGATCGTCAGGAGTCCGCGTAACTATAGAATTGGCCATTTTATTGTTGATGGTACCTTGTAGGGACTTATAGGAAGTTTGCCAGTTAGTTTCCTTTAAGTGAACCTGTCACGAGTGGTAGAGGTCTACAGTGGTACACTTGAGAGTTGGTCGAGTCTTAGAATGCATGAACCCTGAACACTGAGGTCGCGCCTCGAGTGCTGGAGATATGATGACAGTGATCAGAGTGGCTAGCAAAAGCGACTAACTAGAAGACCTAGAGGACCTAAGAATATTCCGAGGGCTGGAGGTCCAGATAGGACCGTGAACCAAGAGAGTGGAATGAGAAATCTTAGGCTGTAACCTAGGAAGAAGCCTATACGGGAGAATGAATCCCGGTGAGAGAATAAGATACCGAACATGGGAACAAGATTAATAAGACTTAATAACGAAATATGAACTACCAGCAAGCTGCTTACTGAGTATATTTTATATACTCATCCCTGCTACTCCAACTTTCTTTTCAGGTGGAAATTGATGTAGCGGTCGAGGCGAAGGCACACGGGGCTGTTGGCTATAGAGAGTTCCAACACATTTAAGTCGAGTTTCTTTGTACCTACCTTTAAATCCAACCTTTCATGTATTTTAAATAGTTGTCCGAAAGATGTTGTATCTTAGTGGTCTTTTCTCTTTTCTTTATAAAAACAAAATTTTCATTACTACATTAATTAAATTTTAAATTACATGCACGTGTTTAAATGTTTTAAATTTTATGCATTTTCTTATTTCGACATTCTTGAGTAATGATCCGTGGCTCGAGACCTTCAAAATTTTTGGGTCGTTACATATCGGTAATGTAATAGCCCAAAAATAAATAAAGAAATAAAAATAATTATAAAAAGATAGTTAAAATAATAAAATAATAAATAAATAAATAAAAACTAAAAGAAGAAAAACATTTGGTAACGGATGCCTTCTCCTTCCTTCAATCTCTCACCACTCCCCCCCTACAAATCACTAATCTCTTTTCTGTAAAAATAAACTGCAGATTTACCCATAATTCTTCCTTCCTACAAAAACAAATAGAAATAGAAAACAAAAGGTTTAAGCAAACTAGCTCCATCAAAGGAGATATGTAATTTGAAGAGGTCAATATGTTAAATCTTCCTTTTATTTTATTAAATAATATTAATTTGGTTACAATTATTTAGTTTTGAATTAGAGATTAAATGAAAAGGATTTGTATGAGTTTAGGAAATCAAAACCAATTATATTTTAGATCTACTAAATTGTTGCAATGATTTAGATCTACTGAATTGTTGCAATGATTTAGGTTGTAATTTTATATGAATATAATTGTTAAATAAATCAGAAAGAAGACAAAGGAAATAAGAAAAAAATGAGATAGAGATAGAGATAGAAATACATAACACTGTTGAAAAATAATAATAAAAATAAAAAGAGAAGATTTGGAAGTAGGAATAGATTAACGAAATTGAATAATACCTTCTTAAAAATAATTACAGAAGAAGAGGAAAGATTTGTTGAACAGGATTTAACAGGAAATATCAGAGTGAGCTCCTTTAAATTTTGTCTAACACGAAATATCAGAATTGTACGATGGCCAATCTAAATTAGAGAAATAATTTTATAGAATTCAAACTTGAAACTGATGTTATAAACTCATATAGGTTGACTCGGATTTCAAAGGACGAAATCGAACTTTCATTAAAGATATATTTGTGACAAACGACGTAAGCTAGCCAGGTAAGTGACCTTACTATTGGCATGGTTATATTTGATGTTGACACGTGCCCAGTGGTTCTGTACGTGTCATATATATGGATATGTGTGAATTGTCTGTGGATCGATATGCTTCCTATATGTTATGTTATGTTATAATATGTGGTTTGTATGATAATAATTATGGTACGATGTGCTCAAGGATATGTGATAAGATAAGGAATCAATACAAGGGGAATAAGATTCGGATTACCTTGTTGATCGAATATCTCAAGACAAGAACATTTTGTTTGAGATTCGAATCACTCCAGAAGCAAGATCGATCATGTCTAGCTTCAATGATTCTTGTTGATCAAATATCTCAAGACAAGAACACTTGTTTGAGATTCGAATCACTCCACAAGCAAGATTGATCATGTCGAGCTTGAATGATTCTACATGCAATCTAAACTACATAGAATTGCAAAGAAACTTAGCCATTGGCTAAAGAAAAGCACAAATGCTTCTTTTGATATATTTTCCAAGTCCGATTACAAATACAACATAGATGGCTTTATATAGCCTCAAAATGAAACTATTAAAGGCATTCCAAAAGTTGTAACATTCACACTTTATGGCCATAATTAGCCATTATGTAAATGTAACCGAAATTAAATAAAAAGTCTTAAAACACAATAACTCTAAATTATAACCCACCCAAAATTTACAACAATCAAACTTTATTCTTCTTCAATGTAGCATGAATTGAAACATCTTTTGATAATTTTGACAACCTTTTCTTCACATCTTCATTGAAGCATATTGTATGATTGATGTCTCTTGGTTCATATCAATATGTTTGAGATAGGGTACGAGAAGGATGCACAAAACGAAATGTAACGATAGGAGTAAGATACGTTCATGAAACGTTAGAGTTAGATTACATACCAGAGTGCTATGGATAGGAGAGATTGATGAAATAATACGGTTAGGTTATGGGTAGAAAGGGATAGGTTTGTGATAGATTGATAGAACGATAGCGTTAGGGTACGTTCTTGTGACGATATGACTAAGGTACATCACGTAATGATATGTCTATGATAGGTATAAGAACGTTAAGGCCCTGGTAAGTTAGAGAACGATATAACTATGAAGTGTTTACGTTATGACTTGGTTATGATATGATACATTGTATGCTAGATTATTGTGCTTAAGTACAAAATCATGTGAACGTGAATGTATGTTATTTATGCTGCTTAGTTGATGTGATACGAATGCATGTGACGATGTGTGGCCTTGTACGATTATGGCTTGTTGTATGAGTATTGGAATGTAACTGAATGAATTGTATGACATGAAATACGGTAAATTGCATGATACATAACCCCTCTAGGAATATGTATGATATGTAACGAAATGAGAATGAGAATGACATGTAAGCATGAAAACATGACACGGGGTTATGTTCATTAAATGATGACTATAGGACTAGTGGGACCTCATGCATATTGTGTGATCATGCATTTGGGGGGATACCCCTATCCCATCACAAGGGTACGGACGCGTACATCCAAATGACAGGACAACGATCGTTACGCCCTGCATAGCGCTGCCGTGACGGTTTTAGTTTTAACGGGTCCCGGTGGGCCCCAGAGCATGCCCACCGGCTAGGGACAGTGGCCCAGCGGTGTGCGAACTAGCTGGTGAGCCCATACTCGCACGTATGGGCTGCGTGTAGAGTATATGGTACACATCCACGATTACCTGTTAGGATTACACCGTAGAAAAACGAAACGAAATGAAACGAAACGAAAGATAGGTCCTATCATTTTATTTCATGTGATTGTTGCATTTAACCCCAATAGTGAGGTCACTTACTGAGTATTTCTTTAAATACTCAAGCCATGTGCTACTACATTTTTCAGATTAAGGCAAGGCATTCCTGTACGGCTGATGACGACATCGCAACTCAAGATCATGACATATGCATAGGATAGTGACATTTATTTTCTTAGACTTAGGATAGAATATGATGTTTTAAACTTAAACGCTTATTTATTTTATTTCGAGTCTTTTGTTGTGTCGTTTTAAAGATGTTTTCGAAACACGCAAGTCCATGGCTGTGTTTTAAGTTAAAGGTTATGTTTTATGGAATTTAAATGAAGTCTTCCGCATTCAATGTTTATGGTATGTATACAGTAGCGACTTTAAATTAAGTAGAAAATGTCGAGTCGTTACAGGTAAAGCAATTCTGATAGTAGCAAGCTATTCAAGGCAATCAAGATAAGTTAATTATGAAATAACAACAAAATAAAACAAGACGTGAACAAAAAAAAATAAGGAACACGAAGATATTTTTGGATATAATTGCACACTGAAAAAAAATTCCAAAAAAAAAGGACGCGAAGATTTTAAGAACAATCTAACTCTCCTTTTTACAGAATTCAGGAAATTTAGAAGTTATCTTCAAGCATAGATTATGAGAAAAATATATATATATATATATATCAAACACAACGATTCTAGATTTAGATGGATGAAGAAAAAGACGTGAATCGAAGTTTATTTGATCTTCAAATAAACATGCAAATGATCTAAAAAAAATGATAAATATCGTTTATAATCACAATCGTAAGATCAAATATGATAAGATTTTTTTTTTTTTTTAAGATCTCAACATGATCTTTAGGAAGAAAATGAGAACAAAGTGAAAAGTTGATGAATAATGGCGGAAATGACAGCAAGAAAATAAATGGACAAATTTAAAGAAAAGATAAACAAGAGAAGAAATGAAGGATAAAATCAATTCTAGAGTCGGCCACAAAGATGTAAGCCTAGACTCTGATACCAAATTGATAGGGCAACCCTAATCCTCAGCCCAACGATCCAAGCTTTTGTCGAAGCAAGAACCAAATTTGAATCAACCAAGAGATAAAGCTAGAATTAGATTATCTCTTACGATCGAAGATCTAAAAGCTCTAGAAACCTCGTTCTAAATTGAGTCACTCCACAATCTAACTTGATCAAGGCTTGATTGAATGGCTCGGGTGCAATTCTACCACAAGAATTGCTTGAAACTTAGAAATGGCAAATATGATGCTCGGATTTCTAAGGAAAACGTCTCAATTTGAGATATGAATTACATTCATCCACGAATCTGAATTTTACATAACATATTGTGGGTATTTATAGTCTCCCGACAAAAGACGTTTGTGAACGAGATTCAATCCCGATCCCCTTTAATCTCCACAAATGACGAAGTCAATTTTGACCAATTGACCATTGCAAAAATGAAAACAAAAAAACAATAAAATCTTTCAACAAATGTTGATATGTTTGAGTGGTTAAAGAAATAAACTTGAAATCTATTAAGCTTCACTTGTGTAGGTTCAAACCTTAAAACATTTTAATGTTTGTTGAATCTTCTTCGCCTTGGATCGTGTAATAGGTCCAGTTGGAATATTTGGAACACCATGATTCTTATCACTCCCTCTCTAGGACTATGTCCCCCTAAAAGGGTGACATTGTCATCTTCTTCATTTCTTCATTTTCAACTCCTTCATTCAAGAGTACTTCCCTCCCTTGAAGATTACGTCCCCCTAAAAGGGTGACATTGTCATCTTCTTCATTTTCAACTCCTTCATTCAAGAGTACTTCCCTCCCTTGAAGATTACGTCCCCCTAAAAGGGTGACATTGTCATCTTCTTCATTTTCAACTCCTTCATTCAAGAGTACTTCCCTCCCTTGAAGATTACGTGACATTGTCATCTTCTTCATTTTCAACTCCTTCATTCAAGAGTACTTCCCTCCCTTGAAGATTACCTAAGGCTATTTCAAACGAGTAATTGTTCCGACCTGTGCTTCTCTCCACCTAGCTTCATTGATCTCCCCTCCATTTCCTTCGTCTTGGTTCATGATTATACAAACAGTAGTGGAATATGTTTAAGACCTCACACACTCAACTCACTAATTTTACACTTAGGGACACTCGTGTTTATATACACAAAGGTAGGCTGCTTGGGAAAGTGACTAAATTATGATCAAGGTAGGTTAATATATCGGTAAAGAAATTCTAATAGTAGCAAGCTATTCAAGGCAATCAAGATAAGTTAATTATGAAATAACAACAAAATAAAACAAGATGTGAACAAACAAATAAGGGACACGAAGATTTTAAGAACGATCTAACTCTCCTTTTTACAGAATTCGGGAAATTTAGAAGTTATCTTCAAGCGTGGATTATGAGAAAAAAAATATATCAAACATAACGGTTCTAGATCTATATGGATTAAGAAAAAGATGTGAATCGAAGTTTATTTGATCTTCAAATAAACATGCAAATGATCTAAAAAAAATGATAAATATCGTTTATAATCACAATCGTAAGAACAAATATGATAAGATTTTGTTTTTTTTTTTTCAAGATCTCAACGTGATCTTTAGAAAGAAAATGAGAACAAAGTGAAAAGTTAATGAATAATGGCGGAAATGACAGCAAGAAAATAAATGGACAAATTTAAAGAAAAGAAAGATAAAATCAATTCTAGAGTCGGCCACAAAGATGTAAACCTAGGCTCTGATACCAAACTGATAAGACAACCCTAATCCTCAGCCCAACGATCCAAGCTTTTGTTGAAACAAGAACCCTTGAATCAAAGTAATTAACACCTCCTTATACGAAATTTGGATCAACCAAGAGATAAGGCTATAGATTACCTCTTATGATCGAAGATCTAGAAGCAAGATTTGAAAACCTTGTTCTAAATTGAGTCACTCCACAATCGAACTTGATCAAGGCTTGATTGAATGACTCGGGTGCAATTCTACCACAAGAATTGCTTGAAACTTAGAAATGGCAAATATGATGCTCGGATTTCTAAGGAAAACGTCTCAATTTGAGATTTGAATTACATTCATCCACGAATCTGATTTTTACATAACATATTGTGGGTATTTATAGTCTCTTGACAAAAGACGTTTGTGGCCGGGATTCAATCCCGATCCCCTTTAATCTCCATAAAAGACGAAGTCAATTTTGACCATTTGACCATTGCAAAATGAAAATAAAAAAACAATAAATCTTTCAACAAATATTGATATGTTTGAGTGGCTTAAGAAATAAACTTCGTGTAGGTTCAAACCCTGTTGTTGACATTTTAAAGTTTTCCAACTTCAACCGTATCAACTTCTAATCCTACAAATGATGGTTGAATCGAGCCGATCCAATTTTGTATATGAAGAATGAATGTTTATTGAATCTTCTTCACCTTGGATCATGTAATAGGTCCAGTTGGAATACCGTGATTCTTATCAGATTGTGATGTCCCACATTAGTTGGGGAGGAGAACAAACCACCATTTATAAGAGTGGAAACCTTCCCCTAGCAGACACGTTTTAAAGCCTTAAGGGGAAGCCCGAAAGGGAAAGCCCAAAGAGGACAATATCTGCTAGCGGTGGATCTAGGTCGTTACACAATGCTGTCTGCGAATTACTGACTAGGGTCGAGACCCTATAAGACAAGGCCAAAAATGCTGGTGGCTTCGAGCGTAGGGATAACTCGATGGGCTTGGTTGCCCAAACGGAAGAACATGTCGAAGTGATATGAACCAAGAGACATCAATCATACAATATGCTTCAATGAAGATGTGAAGAAAATATTGTTGAAAATATCAAAAGATATTTCAATTCATGCCACATTAAAGAAGAATGAAGTTTCATGCTTTAAATTTTGGGTGGATTACAATTTAAAGTAATTTAGAGTTATTGTATTTCATTAATGTAATTTAAGACTTTTAATTTACTTTAGGTTATAATTACATAATGGTTAATTATGACCATTAAGTATGAATGTTACAACTCTTGGAATGCTTTAGTAGTTTCATTTTGAAGCTATATAAAATAATGTATGTTGTATTTGTAAGGAAAATTGGAAAATATAGTAAAAGAAGCCTTTCTGCTTTTCTTTAGCCAATTGTTAAGTTTCTTTGCAATTCTATGTAGTTTAGGTTGCATGTAGAATCATTCAAGCTCTATATGATCAATCTTGCTTGTGGAGTGATTCGAATCTCAATCAAGTGTTCTTGCCTTGAGATATTTGATCAACAAGAATCATTCAAGCTAGACATGATCGATCTTGCTTGTGGAGTGATTCGAATCTCAAACAATATTCTTGCCTTGAGATATTCGATCAACAAGGTAATCCGAATCTTACTCCACTTGTAGTGATTTAGAAGTAGAAACAGAACCTGAAATTTAGAAGTAGCGTCTAGACCACATGTTTGGAGCCAAACTTGCCATTGGCTTAAATAAAATCCAATAGCTGTCAACCCATCTATTTTCAGAGCCAAACCTCTCATCTAAATTGCGTGACTTGTGCCCAAACCCGCATGCCCGACCAGAGTTGAGATCCATGCCTCTTCTCATCGACGACTTGGCTCGGCTTCTTGGCAACCCTAACAACTTAGTCTATTCAATTAGCCATTTTTAACCCATTCCACTATTTTAGACTCCTTTCCTATCCTTTATGACCCTATTAGAGTCGATTTTGGCATTTATAGAGGCATTTAAGATAAGTATGACACTGTTTGGCCAATTTAAAATGTTATATGCTAAATTAGAGGTTTAATTATGAAGATTAGGTAGACTAAATCACTCAAACATATTCTAATCCAGTGTTGTGAACTCATATAAGTTGACTTCAATTTCAAGTGACAGATCCGGACTATCTCCAAGGATAAATTAGTGACTCTGAGTTAAGTTACTCTTGGTTTGGTTGGATGATTTGATTGTTATATGAACGACACATGCACTGTGGTTCTACATGTAACATATTTTATCATTGTATGACGTGTACTATCTTACATTTACGCTATGTGATGCTATGTTGTAGAGCTCTATTATGTTAGACTATGTCATGTTATGCTGTGTCATGTTATGTTGTGCCATGTTGTAAGTTATGCTAAACCCTAAACCCTACGTTCATGCCATAATATGGAGTTATATTATATTATCAATGACAAATGATGCACAACCCTCGAACTTATGTATGCTAATTATGGAAGATGTGATAAGTATAATGTATGTATTATCTGTATTCATGTTATATCATGAATGAAAGGAGGTACAATTTGTATCTTAAACATATACCATGATTTTTAAGCTATGGAGATCTCATACATTTATATGTGTTATGTGCATTAGGATACTTCTGCATTAGTAAAGACGTGTACCTTACAATATTTATCTTTGTCATGATATCATGTAGGCCTTTAGTGTCCTTGGTGTCCACAATGCTAGCGTGCGCTAGCTCGACCAATCAGACTTAGGGGTACATATACAGCTCACTTGGTGGGTCCATGGGCATGTGCGTGGCCCGTGTGTGAGGAAGTACCGCACTTCCAACCCTACCTAAATTGGAAAGCGAATTCCAAAGTCTTGTAATGATATTTTTAAAAGAATAAGTCCCACCATTGCTTGTGTATGCATTTCTGATCTCAACAATGGGATTACTTACTAAGTTTTTTTAAAATACTCAAAGCTAGGTGTTACTCTTATTTTTAGTTAGAGTTAAGGTACCTTGCATGAATGACATCCATTCATGTTGTTTGTATGACCCTTAGATTACTTTGGGCAATACTTTATTTTCCTTTATTTTATTTAAATACATTTGGCTTCTTTTTCGCTAAATTGTTTTAATGACTTTATTATAAATGTGTAGGTCCACAACATCAATTGTAAAATATTTGCTTTTCGCTAAATTGTTTTAATGACTTTATTATAAATGTGTAAGTCCACAACATCAATTGTAAAATATTTTAAGCAAATTATTTCACACGCAATAGACATATCATGCATGCAATGATAACTTTATTTTTAATAGGAAATCGAGTCGTTACATTTAAAAGGTTCAAAATCCCGATACGCTTTTTTCAGTCAAAAGTTTAAAATATGTTTTAAATGCTAATATACTGAATTATTCTATAGGTATATAAATTAATATAAATAAGCATGGTTATATTTGTTAAATCATTTTGATGGAAAATACATTAACATAATAAATTATTTATTTGCTTAACTATTTTATATCAACTACTGATGTATACACACTACTCTAAAAATGTATATAATTGAAATAATAAACTATTTAATTAATACCTTAATTAAAAACTTATACGTCTAAAATTTATTTAATTGTTTAATATAATAACTCAATAATAATTTATTTATATTTAATTTTATTTCAACAAAAAAGTTATTAAATAAATAAATTACTTGCCACCGTTAATTATAAAAAATTAAATAATATAATATAATTATTGAAAATATTTTATTTATATCAAATTCGATAACATCTTTTATGTAACACTAAACACAGATATTTCATTTTCAAACATTCTATTTTGGAGACATGAGGAACAAAAAAGAAAAAAAAAAGAAAAAGAAAAAGAAAAAGAAAGAAAGAAGGCTAGATTCCTAAAAATACCAAACATTTGTGTATTTAGGAATCATTATTTTTTTATTTATTTATTTATTTTTTTTTTTTTTTTGTTTATCCAGGATGAAATTGGATAATGATATCCATTTCTGGTCTCTGTGGTGGTTCCACCACGTGTCTGCAGTTTCCCGTTATATCCACAGAACCCGAAAGCAATGGGACGTTGCGTTATCCATTGACAACCCTAAATCTTCGATGTTGTTTCTTGACCGCTCCATTTTCCGTTCATTTTCCTTCGCCTAGAAACTTCTCTCTTCCCCTTTTCCTCCTCCTCCTCCTCCTCCTCCACTTCATCACAACCTCCCTATTTCCATCCCCGATTATCTCGTTCTTAATCATCTTATCACCTACCATATATCCATTTAAATTTCCCCCAATTTCCCCCAATTTCCCACCTCCTAATCCCTCCTACTTTCTTCAATCGCTGCCATTTCAATACATTCATCGTTGATTTCAATGGCGGACGCTGTCAGCAACATTTCTTTTGCCCCCTCTTTGCGTTCTTCTAATCATCTTCCTCCACCAATTTCCGCCCTTAAATCCCTCAATTCTTCTTCCTATCCCTTGAATTGCCAACGCCTTTCTGTCAAATTACCCTCCACCTTGCGGCCGTTTTCGATCAGCGACTCCAATAGCCAAATAATAGAGTTTACAGAAGCTAGGGACATCTCCAGGAACTCTGTTTCTCCTACACGATCTTCGACGGTATCCCTAATTTTGTATTTTCATCCTCCTCCTCATATTAGGGTTTCTTTTTCTTTGTTTCTTTAGCTTCTCTGTGTTTATTTTCTTTGATTATTGTGATATGGGTCATTATGAACAGAACTATTATGCAATTTGTTTAGTTAGCCTTTTGTTGCTATTCAATAGAGTGGGTTTCGGGTTCCAAAAGCTCAGAAATGGTGGGATAAAGGGTTGCAGCCTAACATGAAAGATGTGACTGGTGCACAAGATTTTGTGGACTCTCTTTTAAGTGCAGGGGATAAGCTTGTTATTGTTATTTTCTTCTCCCCTGGTTGTGGTGGCTGCAAAGCTCTTCACCCCAAGGTCTTTCCTCATTCTTTAGTGTCTTGGAGAATCTATGTTCCATGTTTTCCTGCTTCTGAAGTTTGTTTATGCTATACAGATGTGCCAATTTGCTGAAATGTATCCTGATATCCAATTTTTGCAAGTGAACTATGAAGAACATAAATCCATGTGTTATAGCCTTGGTGTTCATGTGCTGCCCTTCTTTCGCTTCTACAGAGGTGCGCAGGGCCGCCTTTGTAGTTTTAGCTGCACTAATGCAACGGTAAGACATCTTCAAATAGTTTGAGAGTGTTATCAGATTATAATATTTGATTGGTGTATGTTCATTGAGCTGTTTTGTGGTTTCCTCGGTGGCTCGTGAGTATCAAACTTCTGTTGAGGGTTGTTGGGAGGGAGTCTGACATTGGCTAATTTAGGGAATGATCATGGGTTTATAAGTAACGAATACATCTCCATTGGTATGAGGCTTTTTGGGGGAGTCGAAAGCAAAGTCATGAGAGCTTATGCTCAAAGTGGACAATATCATACCATTGTGGAGGTTCGTGGTTCCTAACATGGTATCAGAGTCATGCCCTTAACTTAGTCATGTCAATAGAATCCTCAAATGCCGAACAAAGAAATTGTGAGTCTCGAAGGTGTAGTCAAGAGTGACTCAAATGTTGAACAAGGGTGTTACATTGTTCGAGGACTCCAGAGAAGGAGTCGAGCCTCGATTAAGAGGAGGCTCTTTGAGGGCTCCATAGGCCTCAAGGGAGGTTCTAAGTGTACTTTGTTTGATTGGCTAATTTAGGGAATGATCATGGGTTTAGAAGTAAGGAATACAGCGTTGGTATGAGTCCTTTTGGGGAGCCGAAAGCAAAGCCATGAGAGCTTATGCTCAAAATGGACAATATCATACCATTGTGGAGAGTTGGGGTTCCTAACAACTTGTGATGCTAATGCACTTGTTTGATAAAGAATTGGTGTTATCTCAGATTAAGAAATTCAAGGATGCGCTAGCCAAGCACAACACGGAACGATGCAGCCTTGGCCCGACCCAAGGGTTGGAGGAGAAAGATCTTGTGGCACTTGCTGCAAACAGAGAACTCTCATTCAACTACACGCCTAAACCAGCAGAAGAGGTTCCCATGCCCATCCCTGCCACTGTGGGAGGGCTAGGAATATCAGAATTGGATAAATCACGTTCGGACTCGGAGCAACCGCCTCTTCCTCTACCTTCAACTTTCCTAAAGAGTGGCCATGTCTCCAAGGAGAATGCCTATGTGGGATGAAGCTGATACCCGTATTGAAACCGTACTACAAGAGCTTTTTGTAAAGGTTCGGGGTATATTAACGAAACCTGGTGAAGTTGGTTCTTTTTTTTTTTTTTCCCTTTTGTTTTCATTTTCAGTGGCTTGGATCCCAGCCTGCTGATTCTTTAGAATATCAGCAGCTAGCTGTGTGATTGGTTGTATGTAGTCACTTGTTGTTGTTGTTGTACATGGCTGTATAAAGCTTCTCTGCAAGATTCTGAGTTTAAAAGTTTTCTGAAAGACTGTAATTAGTAAATTGGTGGCAGTCCAATGAAGAATCTTGTTGTAATGAAGTTTAAGATTTCCAGTTGGATCAACTATGCCTTGCATTGTTATCTCTTATTCTCATACAATCATGTGACTATAAAGATATGCAGGAGCTCTAAGATCACAGGGAAATGCCTGCAAGTTCACTCCAATCTAGGCTCGTTGTGAGATTTTATGGCAGGACATAATATGCTTCTAACAAGGACCCGTTGGCAGACACTGCGTTATTGCTAACGTGCAAGCATATGAAGGACATGGCAGCTCCTCATCAATTTAGAAGTGATTTAAGGAAAGGTCTCAAAAAGTGTGTGAAAACCTACTTGCCATATCATTGTTCGCCTCGACCTAGGACCCTTGTGGTTGACAACATTCTCCAAACCCAGGGAAACATATGTCCTACTTTTTCTTTTAAAATAAAATTATTACTACGTGCATATGGTAATTGCTATTTACATAAAATTAGGCGATCCTGTATCAAAGTTCAATAATTGAAATGTCATTGATCTATCCTAACATTGACAATATGACCTATGTGTGGAAAACTAACTAGACTTAATTCCATGGCATCCTCAGCAAGTCATCATCCGTACATTAGACCCTTGTCTTCAATTGAAAAAAAGACCCTTGTCTTCCATTGGAAAAATGTTAAGTATAGGATGAAATATTCCTTGGACTCTATTTTCTTTTTCGAGTAGGATTAGATGCATTGTACTTTTGAGTTCCGGTCAATATTTTGAAAAGCTTTGGTACTTAAAATTTGATGATTTTGAAACATATTGAAAATTAAAACATGAAAAAAATAGTGTACAATTGGTGAAACTTTGACGTAATTTTAAGCAATTTTGAAACCTTAATTTATCATGCTAGACTCTTTCTATATATAAAAGATACAGTACTCAAGCAAAAATTAAGAAGAAAAAAAAAAGTGTAGCATTGAATAAACGACCTGACAATGCGAAACCCAAGCACAAAAACCCTAATCACGTCGTTTCTAAAAATCGACGAGAAAACAATGTTCTGTCCGTTTTTCAAAAAGTTATAGTGATGAAAGTTAAAATTTGATGTTTTGAAACGTATGAGAAGTACAAACACTAAAAAGTAGTTTCACGGCCATTTTTGCAATATTTTTATCATGTTAAAATTAGTGAAACTTTTTATATACCAGAAATAGTACGGAATAAAAATTAAGAAGAAAAAAAACTCTATTGCATAAAATTAATGACATGACCGTGTGAAAACTCTAATCGCGTCATTTCCAAAAATTGACGAAAAACTGAGTTCCGGTTAATATTTTGAAAAGTTAGGGTGATGAAAGTTAAAATTTGATGATTTTGAAATGTATGAAAAGTAAAAACATGAAAAAGTAGTTTCACTTTCGGGCCATTTTTGCAATATTCTTTCGTCAGGTTGCAATTAGTGAAACTTTGACGTGATTTTAAGTAGGTCTGAAACTCTAAATTAAGAAGAAAAAAAAACCTATAGCATAAAATTAATGACATGATAGTACGAAAACTCTAATAGCGTCATTTCCAAAAATGGACAAAAAGCTTAGTTCCAATTAATATTTTGAAAAGTTATGAAAGTTCAAATATAATGATTTTAAAACATATGAGAAATAAAAATTGAAAAAATAGTTTCACTCTCGACCCACGGTTATAATGAGAGATTTTGGCGTGATTTTAAGCACTTCGGAAACACTGATTTCTGGTGTTAGACTCTATATATATATATATAAAAGAAAGAGTACAATGAAATTGCAAAACCCTAGTCGAAAACTCTAGTCATGTCATTTCCAAAAATCGACGAAAAAATTGAGCTCCGTTCAAGAAATAGTACTGAAGCAAAAATTAAGAAAGAAAAAAATCTTGTAGCATGAGTTAATGACCTAGAAATGCAAAATCCTTGCGCGAAAATCATAATTTCGTCATTTTCAAAAATTGATGAAAAAGCTGAGTACGGTCAATATTCTAAAAATTTATGGTGATGAAAGTTAAAATTTAAATATTTTAAAATATATGAGAAGTAAAAACACACACACACACACACAAAAAAAACTCTCGGGCCATTTTTGCGATATTTTTTGTCAGGCTACAATTTGTGAAAATTGACGTAATTTGAAGTAGTTCTTGATATGAACCAAGAGACATCATTCATACAATATACTTCAATGAAGATGTGAAGAAAATGTTGTCAAAATTATCAAAAGAGGTTACAATTCATGTCACATTAAAGAGGAATGAAGTTTGATGGTTATAAATTTTGGGTGGGTTACCATTTAGAGTAATTTTGAGTTATTGTATTTTAAGACATTTTATTTACTTTAGTTACATTTACATAATGGCTAATTATGGCCATTAAGTCAACATTTGGAATGCCTTTAATAGTTTCATTTTGAGGCTATATAAAGCCATGTATGTTGTATTGGTAAGGTAGACTTGAAAAATATAGTAAAAGAGCATTTGTGCTTTCTTTAGCCAATGGCTAAGTTTATTTGCAACTCTATGTAGTTTAGGTTGCATGTAGAATCATTCAAGCTCGACATGATCAATCTTGCTTGTGGAGTGATTCGAATCTCAATCAAGTGTTCTTGTCTTGAGATATTTGATCAACAAGAATCATTGAAGCTAGACATGATCGATCTTGCTTCTGGAGTGATTCAAATCTCAAACAATGTTCAAACAATGTTCTTGCCTTGAGATATTCGATCAACAAAGTAATCCGAATCTTATTCCCCTTGTATTGATTTCTTATCTTATCAGTTTCGAAAACATAATTTCTTGTCGTGGACTCCTTTTATATATATATATATAATTTCTGCATTAGTACTATTTCCTAGTAGGTATATATATACCTATGAAAAATAGTATTAAAGTAAAAATTAAGGGAAAAAAAAACTAGCTAGAAAACTCTAATCAAGTCATTTAAAAAAAGACCAACAAAAGAGAGTTCCGATCAATATTTTGAAAAGTCATAGTGACGAAAATTAAAATTTGATGATTTTGAAACATATGATAAGTAAAAACAAAGAAATAGTTTCATTGTGGGGCCATTTTTGCTATATTTTTCGTCAGGTTATAATTGGCAAAACTTTGACGTGTTTTTAAGCAGGTTTGAAAACCTAGATTATCGTGCAAGACTCTTTATATATGCAAGAAATAGTACTAAAGCAAATATTAAGAAGAAAAAACCATATAGCATTGAATTAATGAGCTACGAAACCCTAGAGTGAAAACTCTAATCGTGTCATTTTCAAAAATCGACAAAAAAATTCGAGTTTCAATCAATATTTTGAAAATTTATAATGACAAAAGTTAAAATTTGATAATTTTGATGAGAAATAAAATAATTACTGCATGCATGGAGTCATTGGTCTATCATAACATAGAGACTATGGCTTATGTGCGGAAAGCTAACTAAACTTGATTTAATGACCTCCTATACTAACGTCGTCATCCGTACATTAGACCCTTGTCTTTACCTGAAAAAAAAATGTTAGGTCAAGAATGAATATTTTTTGGGCTTTATTTTCTTTTTCGAATAGGGTTGGATGTACTCTACTTCTCTAGGCATGGTTACACATGCACCCATCAACCCACTAGGTAGACTCGAATACGTACCCATAGGTCTAACTATGAGCTAGCATATTCTCTCATTGTTGGAAACCAACAGAAGGAAAGAAGTATGTATCATATTATGGTGCACACATTCTTACATAACATACTTCAAAAGTAATCCATGCTCGTGACATACAACTCTCACATTTAAAATCATGGTACATGGATCATGATACATCTAACACTCCCATATTTTTCTTGACATGAACTTCATATATATACTTTTCATGACATGATATGAATTTCCATATTTTTCATACATTTCTTGACATGAACTTCTAATGAGATGTACTTACATATTCATAAATATCTCATATATGTTTGTCGTACATGGTGCAATATAGCAATATCGTAACATAGTAAATACCAGGAAATGCATGCATCACAAAAAAAACATTAACACGTCACATAGAACTATATCTGATATGAACCAAGAGACATCAATTATACAATATGCTTCAATGAAGATGTGAAGAAAATATTGTTAAAATTATCAAAAGATATTTCAATTCATGCCACATTGAAGAAGAATGAAGTTTCATGTTATAAATTTTGGGTGGATTACAATTTAGAGTAATTTAGAATTATTGTATTTGATTAATGTATTTTAAGACTTTTTATTTATTTTAGGTTACAAATACATCATGGTTAATTATGGTCATTAAGTATGAATGTTACAACTCTTGGAATGCCTTGAATTGTTTCGTTTTAAGGCTATATAAAGCCATGTATGTTGTATCTGTAAGTATGGAAAATATAGTAAAAGAAGTACTTGTACTCTTCTTTAGCCAATGGCTAAGTTTCTTTGCAATTCTATGTAGTATATGTTGCATGTAGAATCATTCAAGCTCGACATGATCAATCTTGCTTGTGGAGTGATTCGAAACTCAATCAAGTATTCTTGCCTTGAGATATTTGATCAACAAGAATCATTCAAGCTAGACATGATCGATCTTGCTTGTGGAGTTATTCGAATCTCAAACAATATTCTTACCTTGAGATATTCGATCGACAAGGTAATCCGAATCTTACTCCCCTTAGGTTGATTTCCACATATCAATATCACACATAAAAGGGTTAGAGGTTATGTGATATTCATACTTCATCCAATTCATCCAACCTAATTCGTAGACGTTCCAACAATAAGTTCACTTACATGTTAACCTAAGCTAAAGTCACTAAATGTTTTTTAGTCAACAGTTGTCTGATCTTGCTTGTATATGTTCGATTCCACCTATGACATTTCATGACATCATAATTAGAACATATTCAGAAACTAACTTCATTTAACTCTTCTAATTGATTCCAAATAGCTCTAAGTATATTAAATTGGTTAAACCGTTACCTTATTAACCTAAAATTCCTCCAATTATGTTCAAAATGGCTCTCGAATAGTCCACACAAGGTTGAAAATACCAAATAGAGTTGTCTAAACCTAGTCGAGCCGACCGTAGAAAAGAGATAGGGGATGTTACATGGGCAGCTAGGGAAGTCTAGGTCGTGTCAATGCTAGAGAAATGAAGCGGACTGCATAGATGAGGCTAAATGGTGGTGGGTTGTGCCTGCTCGTGGGCTTTGTGGGTTGAGCTTGTTGTTGGACTGGGCCACGTGCAATGATGGACTCGACTGCTAGATTGTTGGGCCACCCGTGTGGATTTGTTTCATTGGAAACGGGTCGAAAAGGTGGAGGCTTAGGTTTGGATGGTTGGGCCTCCGAGGCTGAGGTTTGGATGGTGATACCGCTTTCGACCCTAAGGTTTGGTCTGAGCCTATTTTCCTTCTCCTTCTACCCATTTTCCTTTTCTACAATTTCCTCCTTTCTTTCTCCTTTTCCAGCCCACTTTTGACCACTTTTCGGTCTCTTTCCGATGACTATTTGTAATGATCCTAGATTTATGCTATCCTAAAGTTGCTACCATCTTCATAAAATACTCTCTTGTGTGGAAGTAAACATTTAAAACATCATCCTAACATATTGTCATAGACTTATGTTTCGAAAAGTCTTTAAAAGAACATTGAGATAATAAATAAAACAAATAAAATATTAAGTAAAAACACTTTATACTAACTTAAAGTCTAAGAAATGAAATATCACTATCCTATGCATGTGTAATAGTCGTGATCAGCCATACATGAGCCTCTTGCCTTTACATGAGATAGAAGTAGCATACAACTTGAGTATTTTAAGAAATACTTAGTAAGTGATCCCACTATTGGAGTCAGAGAATGTAAACATATGCAACTCATGTTTAGGGCCTTATCGTTAAAACCATCATAGAGATGACCTCCTGTTCGGACGAAAATTGGATGTGTAGTACTTCCCTACACACGACTCACATGTACGAGCGTGAGTCCCCAAGCGGTTCGCACCCCCTAGATCCATCATAATCGGACTAGTTTTCTATAGGCGGACGTCTAGAGGTTAGCAAACCCTCAAATATCATGCAAAACATGATGATCATCATCATATGTATGTGCCCGTACTCATCATCATAAATGGAGAAGTAAGCCAATGTAAACTTACACATAGAAAGCATGAGGTCCCTATAGTTTTTATCTTAAATTATTCTTATGACACAATCCAACCTATCATTCAACTATTACTTTAGGTGGCATGCATACATTGGTTTTTATACATTTATCATTACTACATCATTGAGGGTTGTGTCTTAGAAAACTCCTCGTTATAATGCATCATGACATTTAGTACATGCACATCATCCTAATATGAGATATCATCCTATTAAGTTATATCATTATCATGCTTCTTAAATCATCATGTTATCATGCATCGTCATTATCATGTCATCATATTACATAATCACATCATTATATGACATCATCATATAACGCCATCTCATCATTGTATAACATCATCACATCATCATATAACATAAAGCATAAATGACACGTGCAAGAGCCACTAGCACGTGTCGTCATACATAAGACAAGTCTTCCGATCGACCTATAGTAAAGCCACTTACTTGGTTAGCCTTAGCCGTTGTTCTCTCTAAACTCGAGTACGTTCAAATTCCGTTCCTTGAAGTTGCTCCCAAGTACCATTGAAGTGTTTTCTATTAGAACGTCCATATAATTTCGTTAGCGATTTAATTTTCTAACCTTGAACTTGAAAAATAGGGCGTTACACTAAACTTAGTTGCCTTAATTAAGGTCAAGTTTAGATCCACAAGGGTCCAAAATGTAGGAATTTACCCGTCAGATAAGTCGTTTATGAGCCGAGCTGAGCTAAGTTGATTGGGCAGATGGTAGTTAACGTCTGCAGATGAGACATGTGTCGGTAGAGGGAGCTAATGCATGTATGGGTTGTGTTTCTGGTTGAGGCACGCGTTGCTGTTTCAGGTCGGGTCGAGTCTTCTATTTACGCGCGTCACATTTTTGGGCGCGTGTCAGATGAACCGTGATTTAGAACTTTGCCAAGTGGGTTACTAGGTTGCTCACTGTACGCGGTTGGGTCGAATGGAGGGTGGGTTGCAGGTGGATTGCACGTGGGCTGTGTATGGTGTCGGGCCGAAGGTGGTTTAGTGGGCCTAAGCTACGAGTTTATGTGTTGGTTGCTGGATTGGGTTCAAAATGGGTTGCAGGTGGTTTACACCACTGGACTGTTGTTACAGGTGGTTTACACTACGTAAGTGCCTACAAACAAAAATTTGTTTATGTTTCAGTCTTTTCAAAACTCAAATCCCGGCGATGTAAAAGGCGATGCAACGAGTCATATGAAGGACGACTGACTTACCCTCTATGTACACGGGTCTGATGGTCGTTGGTTCCTTAAAACTACAAGGGTACTGTTGGTTGTAACGTTCTCTGAGGGTTCTCAATCCTTGTTGGTTTGCATTTGTCGGAAAGACACAAAAATTGACCGTTTGTCTTCTCCTTCGTCCTCTCTCTTTGTGTTCTTGATATGAACTAAGAGACATCAATCATACAATGTACTTCAACGAAGATGTGAAGAAAATATTGTTGAAATCATCAAAAGATATTTCAATTCATGCTATATTGAATGAGAATGAAGTTTCCTGTTATAAATTTTGGGTGGATTACAATTGAGAGTAATTTAGAGTTATTGTATTTCATTAATGTATTTTAAGAATTTTTATTTACTTTGGGTTACAATTACATAATGGTTAATTATGAATATGAATGTTACAACTCTTGGAATGACTTTAATAGTTTCATTTTGAAACGATATAAAGCTATATATATTGTATTTGTAAGTAGACTTGAAAATATAGTAAAAATGAGCATTTGTGCTTTCTTTAGTCAATGGCTAAGTTTCTTTGCAATTTTAAGTAGTTTAGGTTGCATGTAGAATCATTAAGCTCGACATGATCAATCTTGCTTGTGAAGTGATTCGAATCTCAAACAAATGTTCTTGCATTGAGATATTTGATTAACAAGAATCATTTAAACTAGACATGATCGATCTTGCTTATGGAGTGATTTGAATCTCAAACAATGTTCTTGCTTTAAGATATTCGATCAACAAGGTAATCTGAATCTTACTCTCCTTGTAGTGATTTCCACATATCATTTGGTATCAGAGCCTTAGGCTCAAGATCGGATATATGTTTCATTGTGCTTTATCTCTTTTAATTCTCTCATCATTTTTTTTTCTCAGTTTGGGTAGAATATTCCTATTCTATCACAAAAATATATAACAAAAAAAAAATAAATACATTTCTTATGTTCTTTAAAGTGTTAGATCTGGATCTTATCAACACTTTGTTCTTCTTTCAGATCTTCTAAATCAATTTTCTTGTTGGCAAATTGATTAGATTTTGCCAACTAGAAGTAAAGAAAAAAAAAACCATCCAAAAAAAAGAAAGCTTATTGATGTTAAATGTCTCTCTTTTTTTCCCCTCGATTATTATATATAACTCTCATATGTTACTATGTCTAAATTAGTCCTTAATCATTTTCTTTCTTTAATTCGTTTCGGATTGCTCATTTAATACCCTTGTTTATGTGTTGAGTGTGCTGTCTATTCACTTTGAATTGTAGAGCTTGCTCTGTAACATAGCTTGTCTCACATCCTAATTTATTTTTTTGAAGTGTGATTTGTCTTTGCTCAATTGTGAGGGTGAGTTTGTAAGGGAGTGCGGGTGAGTTTGTAAGGGAGTGATACATTGATTCGAGTGTTGAGTGCTAAACACGAGTGAACTACATTTACGAGTGAATACACGTGAGGGAGCGCTTGTAAGGTCCCTTTTTATTTTTTCTTTTAACTTTCTTTTATAGCATGAAAAATCCAGATGACAATCCTAACATTACTGATGCACGACTGAGAGAAGCACAACAACGAACCATGAAAAGACTAATTCGAGGAATAGAAGAGTTGACGATCAAATAGGAAGATTGGAGATTCAAAATCAAGCTCGACAGAGGATTCCACTACCTATGCCCTCAACCGATAAATATGAGGGCGACAATTCTGATCACCACGAGGATAATCCACATGTGGTTGGTCGTGGCTTGATGCGAGGGAGAGACGATGGAAGAAGGTATCATAATTTACAACAACACATTCCTTATGATGATAGAATTGATCGTAACTTGGGGAGCATCAAATTAAAACTTCCCAAGTTTTATGGCAAAACTGAGCCAGAGGAGTACCTTGATTGGGAGAAAACGGTGGAGTCAGTGTTCAGTTGTCATAATTTTAGTGATGAAAAGAAGGTACTGTTATGCATTGCTCAATTCAAACAGTATGCTCAAATTTGGTGGGATAAATTGATGTCAAGTAGGAGAAGAAATTTTGAAGCACCAATTGATTCATGGTATGAGTTCAAAGAGTCCATGAGGAAGCGTTTTGTTCCACAATATTTTCAACGGGACATGGCGCAAAAGCTTCAAGCATTGAAACAAGGACGCAAATGTGTGGAGGATTATTACAAGGAGATGGATACATTGATGGATCGACTTGATCTCGATGAGAACAAGGAGGCTCTCATGGTGTGGTTTGTTAATGGGTTAAACACAGAGATTGCGGACAAGACTGATTTACAGCCTTATTCTGATATCGAGGAGTTGTTGCACATTGCAATTAAGATCGAGAGGCAAATCCAATGAAAGGTCTCGACGGTATTCTTCTAAAACTTTTTCCAATTCTACTTCTACGTGGAAAAAGAATAGTAAGAACATTGATGATAAACATAGAAATCAAGAGATTAATGAGAAGCCTCAAGCTAAATTTGAGAAAGGTGAGAGTTCTAGAAAAAGAAAAAGTAGAAAAGTATGTTCGAAATAGGGATTTAAAGTGTTGGAGATGTCAAGGGGTAGAACACTATAGTAGAGATTGCCCAAATGCACGAATTATGACCATCAAGGAGGGCGAAATTTTTACGAATGAAGAGGCACATGACGACATAAATGAGGAAACTAATGAGAGTGAGGAGTTTAGTGAAGAGGACCCTACACATATATCTTTGGTTACTCGACGAGCTCTAAACACCCACATTAAGGAGGACGGCCTAGACCAACGAGAGAACTTGTTTCAAACTCGGTGTCTTGTTCAATCTGTACCTTGTAGTGTTGTCATTGATAGCGGTAGTTGCACCAATGTTGTGAGTTCCATTCTGGTCAAAAGACTTAATTTAAAGACACAACCACATCCAAGACCCTACAAGTTTTAATGGTTGAATGATCGTGGGGAAGTACAGGTAACACAACAAACTCTTGTTTCTTTTACTATTGGAAAATATGTTGATGATGTTTTATGTGATGTTGGATCCATACATGTTGGAGATTTACTACAAGGGTAGTAAGATTCGGATTACCTTGTTGATCGAATATCTTAAGGCAAGAACATTGTTTGAGATTCGAATCACTCCACAAGCAAGATCGATCATGTCGAGCTTGAATGATTCTTGTTGATCAAATATCTCAACGCAAGAACACTTGTTTGAGATTCGAATCACTCCACAAGTAAGATTGATCATGTCGAGCTTGAATGATTCTACATGCAACCTAAACTACATCGAATTGCAAAAAAACTTAGTCATTGGCTAAAGAAAGCACACATGCTTCTTTTACTATATTTTAAAGTATGCTTACAGATACAACATACATGGCTTTATATAGCCTCAAAATGAATCTATTAAAGGCATTCCAAGAGTTATAACATTCATGCTTAATGACCATAATTAACCATGATGTAATTGTAACCAAAAGCAAATAAAAAGTCTTAAAATACATCAATGAAATACAATTACTCTAAATTACTCTAAATTGTAATCCACCCCAAATTTATAATAGGAAACTTCATTCTTCTTCAATGTGGCATGAATTGAAATATCTTTTGATGATTTCAACAATATTTTCTTCACATCTTCATTGAAGTATACTGTATGATTGATGTCTCTTGGTTCATATCATTCTCCACTTCTTCAGGAGGATTCGTCCTCGAATCTATTTGTGAAACTTTGCTGCAAAAAATAAGTTATGGAAATATGAAGGACCTCACAACACTCTCTCACGAGTATACACTCAATGAATTTTAGGCCACTCTTTTTACACTCATTTACACAAATGAAGCTCTTATTCTCACCTCTCAAAATTTTAAATAGAGCAAAGATTGAATTTTGAACTCTAGGTCGATTAAAAACTAAAAAGATAAAAATAAATAAAAATCAAATTGAGAAGAAACGCAAAGGAAACATATATCCAATCTTGAGCCTGAAGCTCTGATACCAAATGATAAGATAAGAAATCACTACAAGGGGAGTAAGATTCAGATTACCTTGTTGATCAAATATCTCAAGGCAAGAACATTGTTTGAGATTCGAATCACTCCACAAGCAAGATCGATCATGTCTAGCTTGAATGATTCTTGTTGATCAAATATCTCAACGCAAGAACACTTGTTTGAGATTCGAATCACTCCACAAGCAAGATTGATCATGTCGAGCTTGAATGATTTTACATACAACCTAAACTACATCGAATTGCAAAGAAACTTAGCCATTGGCTAAAGAAAGCACAAATGCTCCTTTTACTATATTTTCAAGTCTGTGTACAAATACAACATTCATGGCTTTATATAGCCTCAAAATGAAATATTAAAGGCATTACAAAAGTTGATTCATACTTAATGGCCATAATTAACGATTATGTAATTGTAACTAAAAGTAAATAAAAAAATCTTAAAATACATTAATGAAATAGAATAACTCTAAATTACTCTAAATTGTAATCCACCCAAAATTTATAACATGAAACTTCATTCTTCTTCAATGTGGCATGAATTGAAATATCTTTTGATATTTTCAACAATATTTTCTTCACATATTCATTGAAGTATATTGTATGATTGATGTCTCTTGGTTCATATCAGTTTTGCTATCCTCAAATGGCAAAAGAGTTGGGGTGTTTGGAGCATTGAGGGGCATTGAGGGAGCATGGCCTCGTGGTTCAGTTGGAAACCAGAGATTTTCGGCACCTTGCCAGAAATTTGGCATTTTTCAGCAACTGCGTGAAGTTTTTTTTAGTTAAGTGGATCATATTTGAAGACCGATATAATTTTGAGAAGTCTACAACCATGTAAGTAGCCACATGGAGCAAGTTTTTAAGAAATAAGTCAATTAGGATTGAAGGCAATGATTGAGTATTATATATAGGAGCCTAGATTGACCTAACCTCATGAGGGTTGTACTTAGATGATGTGCATAGTTTACCACTTAATTATGTTTTCCGCCATATAGCTTCCACATGTATGATATTGTGAACTCTGATAGATAGTTGAATTTTTTATGCTTCTTAATATGTTGAGGTAGGATGAGCATGTTGTATGCCTTATTGTGCATTGAACCAATTGTTATGTGCTAGAGAATGTAAATTGTAAATTTCATAGACTATGAGCTACGGTTTGTTTTATAGTTGCCACCCATAAAGGATATGAGTAGCCATAGAGTTGTAGTGTAGTACCACATTAAGGGACGAGTATTCTAGTGTCACCCTGATGTGGTACCTAGTGGGATGAGTCATGACCTTTTCACTGATCCAACCCGAGTGGCGTAGTGATAGGTAGTTTTACTGATCTGAGTCTGATAGAGGTATAAGATAGGTAGTTTACTGACCTAGCTCAACGAGGCATAGTGGCAGGTAGTTACTAATCTTAAGAACAGGTAGATGTTGCCCGACACCACTTGGAAGAATCCACTAATTTGAGCTCAGTAGGTAAATGGGTATAAAGAATTCATACTAAGGAGTAACCATAGGATCTTCTCTTAAGACTGCAGCAGATTTTGGTTAGAGATAGTTTCGAGCACATAGCCTAAGATTCCGTGAATAGGATTAAGTCCGATAAGAGCCTACAAGTAGGTTACCTACTGAGTATTTTTATATTCATTCCATGTTTCTATTTTTTCAGGTGGAAAGTAGACCAGTGTCGGTGGCGGGAGTGTGCAGAACTGTGTGGCGAGAGCGTGCAGAACTGTGTGGCGGCAGAAAGAGGCCCTTAGATTGAGTCCTCTTCTTCCATGTAGTTTTAATTATATTTTGATCTTTTTGAAAAACTCATAATATTCTGTAACTGTTTTTTTAATGGGAGTGTTGATGTCTCTTGATGTGTTTTGAATTATTTTGGATTTTGAAATGCATATAAAAAAACTTTAATTTTCTTGTTTTTCGGTTTTATAAAAATGAAGTGTTGTAAAGCTTTTACCCTTGAGTCTACATGGTGATTCGTGATTCGATCCATCAGAGAGCGATCGTTACAGTACTGAAGTCCATTCGAGTGTCCAATGCTTTATGGAGACCGCGACAAAAGGCTACTGTAAAATGTGAGTCTCGATCCGCATCAATCGATACTAACACTTTAGTGGAGATGTAATAACCTTGTTGTCCTCTACCGTAGTGCCTTTAGAAGTATCGTTACAAATCCTGGTACATCTTAATATCATTTAGGTGCATGAAAAATGGTGAGTTGTCTTTGCTAATATCTCTTTCCTCAGTTCTGTACCTATCGGTATGCATAGTCATCCTTTACACAAAAGTCCACCATTTGCAGATTTTCCACCATTTGCAGATTGGAAAAATCTGCCAATAGGTCTTAACGTGAGTTGACTTGTAATCCTTGCTAAGTTGAGATCCTCTATTGGGAATCTATAATTTGATATCTTAGAGTAGGTGAGACTTTAAGTTGGACCACTTGCGCCTCAACCCCTTTAACCAACACTATTATCTCTACTTGTTCAAAGTTAGCTTGCATTAGTGGTTGTTTAGTAATCATAGATGATGAGTGGGCTGCTAAAGGCATCAACAACCACATTTGCCTTCAAAAAGGATAGTACTATGTGTCTATATCATAATCATTCACCCATTCTAGCCACTTCCATTGCCTCATATTTAATTCTTTTGGAGTGAAAATGTATTTCAAACTTTTTCCCCAGGCATACAGTGCCTCTAGATTTTTAGTGCAAATATAATAGTGGTTCGCTCTAAGGTATGGGGTAAGAGGCATAGGTTTAGGGTTTAGGTTAGGATTTAGGATTATATTGTTTTTTAACCAATTAAGGGTCTATAGAGCATCAAATCCTTTCAAATTTTTCGTACGCACTCAGAGAAGAGAAGGATTGCCCACATTTTGTTAGAAGGAATGAAGGGTGCATATATCCTGTCTGTTTAATTCAGTTCTTAAAGGTAAGCCGTGGATAAGAAAGGAAAAATCGAGGGTTCCACTCTGCATTTCCGGGTCGGATATTCATACTCCAGTTCCATCCATGACCTGACCGCATGCAATTTCCAACCCAAGTTCTTTACTGTCCACACCCCAGCCCACAGGAAAGCCAGTCCGCATCTGTTTCGCCCCATCTGTCTTGCCCCAACTTTCTACGGCCCCTACACGCAACCCAACGACCCAAGTTGTGACCTGACATCCCGCACATTTTCCTTTCCTCCCACGCGTCTGGCACGTGACTGTATGTCATGTACGCATGCAATATCAAGTACACTATATTATGTGATCCTTATATGTCTTTTATATTGTGATGTGAGGTATGTCATGTACGCATGTAATATCAAGTACACTATATTTAAATATAATGAAATGCCAGGTATGAAATGTTACGTCTTACCATGCATGATGTTTTTCATGTATACATGATGCATATATGAAATATGTTAGGGAGGAAAAGAGAAAGGAATGAAATAAATGTTATGTTATGTTACGAAATCATGGGACCTCATGCATGTATGTATATCTTGTGCATCAAGATACTTCCAAGTTATGTTATGCTAGTACAGACGCGTACGTTCGATATTTATGTTCACCATGATATCATGTGTGCCTTTCCTTTTCTAAGGCGTCTGGTGATGTGTAATGTGTTGTGCCTAACCAAGTTAGATCTAGAGGGTACGTATACGAGCCCGCTTGGTGGGTCCATATGCACATACGTGGGTCGTGTGTGGAGAAGTATCATACATCTAACCCTGTCTGAAACTGGAAAAAGCCTAAGGTCATGTTACAGTTTTAAAAGATAGATCTCATGTACGTGCAATCTTAACAGTGGGGTGACTTATAGAGTATTTCATAAAATACTCAAGTCACGTGCTAGCTTTATATTTTTCAGGTAAAGGTAAAGCTCTCATGCATGGAAGAAGGTGAACGCGGGAAAAGCCATGAAAGTCAAAATAGAGCTTGATAGAACAATGTATTGAATTTCAATTTAGTAGTGGATTAAGTGTTTTTAAAGCCGTTTATTTTATATTAAAAACTATGTTTTGTTTAATTTCGTATGTTGAATTGAATGTATAAATCCATCGCATGTATAAATCCATGACTTTATTCTAAAAATATTTATCATGAATTTTTGCAAAACCATGAGATGACATTACTAATTAGGTTAAGAAAACTGTAGCACATCATCTACATCATCAATGTATCAGTACTATATCAATACTCATTAAAAAAAACATACTATACATCATGGATATAACCATTAATCTAGATAACATTGGTATAGTTCAAAAAATGGAAATCAAATTGAAAAAATGACTACCCATTTATAATATAGTTTTAAAGCCAAGTATAGAATATAGTCAAATGTTATTGTGAGAAACGATATAATTATATGTAGTTGGAATTTAAGAAATAAATGTACATTCAAACTATGATTGCATGATGCATATTATTAAGTCAAGACAAGAATATAATTTTCTTTCATAGATACATATTATAAGAAATATATTCTGATGGCGATCATTTTGGTTGCCAACTAATATATGAAAATGGTAGGTGAATATATGCCTGAAAAGGACATGTTGACTCGGTTGGGAGTTTCAGAAAATGCAACCATATAATATATAAAAAAAAAATGGGTAAGTTAATTGTTAATTAATTAATATATCAATCATTAATTAACAAAATTGTATAAATAAAAAGAAAAGAATGGTGGGAAAAAAGGTGTGTGGGAACTGGGAACCCATTTTTTGTGGCATTCACGAAAGAAGAATATATTAGTTCTTGACTTACAGAATCTGACCCTATAAAACATATGCCATTTCTATATAATATATATCATCTTTTGGTGTGAAGTTCATACGGATTCTCATGTTCTCATTCTCTTTAACATGGAAGGAATATAATTTTTTTTTCCTTTATAAAACATTATTTTTAACTTTTTTTTTCCTCAACGAATACCATTCCGTGGTGATTTCTTACTTACTTTCTCGATTTTGCCCCCGGCGCATGCTCTATGGCGATGTTTCTTGTTTTATTATTATTTTTTTGTATAGAGTTCGAGAGATTCGAGTTTCGGATCGAGGGATTTGGTTAAGCCAGTTGAATTATGATTAGGGTTTAAGATGACAGATTAGAGTTCGCATTAGAGTTTAAGGCAATACGAAGAATGACAGATTAGGGTTTGCATTAGCGTTTAAGATGATGTAGAGAATGAAAGGTTAGGAATTGGATTCGGGTTAGGGTTTAAGTTAAGTAATTTGAAATGGACGTGAAGAAATAAGAAGTAAAAGAAGTAAGTTGGGAAAAGGGCACAAAATCCTTGAACCTTTTTTAGTGTATATATTCCCTATCCACATGCCACCACCTTACTGTTCAGGAATTCCTTGCTTTTCAACTCTTAAAGCCAAAAATTCTTAGATTCCTCCAAACTTAGCTCCATATGAAAAATATATTCTCTAACTATACCGCATAATATAATATAAATATATAATATGAAAATAATTAATTGATACAAATTTCATGTCTGTCCTCAAATTTTCACCATCCCATTACCAAAATTTAGTTTTGGCGATAGATAGGCATATTTAGCTACAAAGATTGCGTTTAATTCCCGACTCAAAAAATTAGAACCTTATTCATTAGAATATTGGGTTATTATATTATATCATATCCTATAATAAAAAATAATATAGTAATATAGTAATATATATATTTGTTTTAGAGTGCATGTATGTATAGATTCATAGAGAAAAAGAAGAAGAAAATGAAAAGGTAAGGTGCGAATATGGAAAGCCGGCCAAGCAAGCCATGAGTATGAATTGTAACAAAAGAGTTCATTGGGTAAGGTCCCACTTGTGCCTTGTTGCATTTGCTGCCTTTGGATTCCACGGGGCCGCCTTCCTGTTTTTGCTCCCATTTTCAACTATTTTTCTCTTCTTCTTCTTCTTCTTCTTCCTCCTCCTCTTCTTCTTCTACTTCTTCTTTTTGAGCTGAATAAGTACCAAACTTACTGAAGCAGACAATTCAGAACCTATTCCTTTGTTCCATATTCCTTCCTTCCTCCCTTTCTATCTCTATGTCTAATCTTACACTCCCAATTTTGGGTGCTTTTGGTCTTCTTCCGAATCTTCTTCCAAATTCTCGAACGACCGCCGTCTGATCTTCACTTTCATCGCTTCGTGTTCGAGTGACACATGCATCTCTAAACCTAGATGTTCGATGATTCATGTTTATCATAATCTATAAGCTTAAGCTTTCTATCTACGAGCGACTATGTAACATAGTAGGAGGTACCGTTCGAATTTTGATTCATGCAATATCCTAGTTTATAATCTTGGGGTGATTTAAGATCAATGATAGAATTGCTTTCTCTTAAATGGGTTTAAGTGCAAAAAGATTATTCTTAACTTTTTCTTTACAACTTGCCGGATGTGTATTATAAAAAAAGTTGTATGACCTTTAATTAAGGTTATGGGAGTGTATTGATAGTGTTTATAGTAATGATTGAGTTTATGTATATATATGGGCAGTGACAACACAAAGAAGGGAAAGGCAGGACAGAAATGGAGAGATTTTGTGCTTTTCCTTTCGAGCTTATTCTCAAGAATTTTAAAACGCGTCTATTAGAGAGATGCTTGCACACCTTTAAGGATGTTTCATTCTCTTCCCAATCGATGTGGGATCCTTTATAGTGGAAATTGCATAATCAATTTCCTAAACTTTCATAAAGAAAAATTGATTTAAATGTTTAAGGTTCCTCTATTAAAAAAACTCAGTTCTCTCAAGTTGTTCTTGTACTTTCAGTTATTTGTTTCGATATATTTCGATCTTCCTTCAAGTTGTTCTTCCGTTTTAATTATTTGTTTCGACATATTTCGATCGTGGACAAATTCCAATCGAGAAGAATCTTGGATTGAAGGAAGGGGGTTTGAAGGGCGAAAGGGACCGTGGCGGATTCCCTAAACCCTAATAAAAATAAAAAATAAAAAAAAAACCCACAAAGCTCCCTTGTCCTAATGCTTAGAATGAGATTCCATTTCCATTTCCAATTCCAATTCCAATTCCAATTCTAATTCCAATCTTGCTTGCTTGCTTTCTCAAATGGGATAGATTCTGGCACCAAATGAAAGGCCTCAGCTGTTTGTGTAACCATATTTCAAATGCCCTTTTTTTCCCCTTCTTTTTGTGTGTTTTTGTGTGTTGTAAGATTATATTCCTTTGCCCCATCGCTTTATAAGCCCTCCTCTCTCCCCCCATCCCTTTGATCTCTCTCAACACACCACACCACACAACACAACAACTCTCCAATCCATACCCTAAACTCAGGTAATCCATTTGATAACTATTTAGTTTTAAAAAATCGTGCTTATTTCTTTGCGAACAATCGAGTTCATACCCAATATGGGTCCATGTTTGTTTATAATGTGATGTTAACGTTGAATTGTATGAGTGCAGAATGTACCATCATCATCAACATAGAGGGAAAAGCATCCACTCCTCTGAGAGGCATTTGTTCTTACAAGGTGGGAATGGGCCTGGAGGAGATTCAGGTCTTGTTCTTTCCACCGACGCTAAACCCAGGCTTAAATGGACTCCTGATTTGCATGACCGTTTTGTTGAAGCAGTCAATCAACTTGGAGGGCCTGACAGTGAGAATTTCATTGCATCTTTAATTCTATTACTATTATTATGATTTTAAGTTCTTGACTTCTATCTTTGTAGAGGCCACTCCTAAAACCGTGATGAAAATTATGGGCATTTCTGGACTTACTTTGTACCATTTGAAGAGCCATCTTCAGGTATACATCCGTTTAAGCTTTTGAATCGAGTCATGATTTAACGATATCGTGACGTTTTGTATAACGATTGGTTGCTGGGATGCAGAAATACAGGCTGAGCAAGAACATGCATGGACAAGCAAATGGTGGAAGTGGAACCAATAATAAAACTGGTAATTAATTAAAGCAAAAGAAGTTAATAATTTAGAGCAATTTTAGTAGTTATTGATTTAAATAAGTTTGAAAAAGAATAGTCTCGGTTTTTCAACTTTTTTTCTTAGGTGTCTAAATTACCTAAATCTAAATCTATCAATATTTTGTAATATTCTTTATTTTCATTTAGAGGATAAGAAGTTTAGTCTTTTTATCTTTTGATAAGGTGTCTTGGAATTCATCCGTTGTTTTTTTCCTTTCCATTCACTAGGATCTCTTTAGTTTCATCAATTTTGTTCGGATCCTCCTACTTTTTTTAAGAGAAATTGTTATCTTTAATGAGAAAGATTTACGAGTAGTTGTCTTTAATGAAAAAGATTTACGAGTAGTTGCTTAAAAAGTTTAGGAAAGGTAAGAGAAATTTTAGGAAATGGATTGTACTTTATCTTTGAGATGTATGTAGAGAATTGAAAAGTGAAGCTCTCTCCCCAAGTTGTTGGTTATTTGTTTGGACCTGATGTTTATGGTAAAATAGGTATGGGTTGGCGTGTAGGAACGGTGGCTGTTTCTGTAGACCAGAGATTGGGTGAGGCAAATGGAGCAGGTCGCACTAACAACAGCATAGCCGTCGCCCCACAGGCCTCCTCCCAGCCAAACAAGTAGGCCACCTTAAGACAAAAATAGAGCAAATTTAGTGCATAAAACATGATTTATAACAATACTCCCTTCTTCTCCAGAAGTCTTCAAATCAGTGAAACAATACAAATGCAAATTGAAGTGCAGAAAAGGCTACACGAACAACTCGAGGTACAAAGGCATTTGCAGCTACGAATAGAAGCACAAGGGAAGTATCTCCAAACAGTGTTGGAGAAAGCACAAGAAACATTAGGAAGACAGAATTTAGGGACAGTGGGACTTGAAGCTGCCAAAGTGCAGCTCTCAGAATTGGTCTCCAAAGTGTCCACTCAATGCCTAACTGCAGCCTTTCCAGAGCTCCACCACCACCAACAACAACAACAACAAAACCAACCCCAAAGGCTATGTCCTCAACAAACCCAGCCCCCTGACTGCTCCATGGACAGTTGCTTGACTTCCTGCGAGGCCTCCAAGGATCAGCAAAACAGCCACTTGGCCCTCCAACCCTATGCCATCGCCACCGACAGAGGCTCCTCCGCTGCGGACCAGCTTCATGGGCTGTCCATGGGCATGGGGTTGGTGCAAGGGGAGAAGGGGGAAGGGTATAATGGGTATTCACCATCCGAGGGACAAAGATTTGGGAGTACAAGAAAGGAGGGAGTGGAAAAGGAGAAAGTGGAGGGGGCGTTTAGATATAGAATGGACTTGAATGCTGGAGAGGATCAGCTTAGTGATAATGATCATGCTGCGTCTAATACTTGCAAGATGTTTGATCTTAATGGTTTCAGCTGATTATTATTAACCTTCTTGATATAGATATATATTGCAAGATGTTTGATCTTAATGGCTTCATGAAAGTTGATATTAAAGTATAGAACTTGTTCGGCAAACCCACAAATGAGCTACTTTTAGTCATTGTTTTTTTGACAAGAGAGCCCTCCCCTAAGAACCTTTTGTGAAAAGTTGATGAATTTTGTCTTGAACCCTCTTAGGTTGCCTGGCATATAAGCCAAGAATGTTGCACTGTACTTTGGACATATTGTGACGGCTATTAACATACTTACACAGCTAGTTGTAACTTTCAAGCACCTGTAAACATAATCGCATAATTTGTTATGCCACAATTGAGTAAAACATTGGATATTTTATGTTCGCTTAGTGTTCATGACATTCTTTGTTCTAACACAAAATCTCAATGAAATAGTATTGGATAGTCCGTTTTCTAGTGCAAATCCTCCGTTAAGAGTTTCAGTTATGTACTTTCTTGAGTTGCTCCAGCCACTGCTCTGTACTCCGCTTTTGTAGTTGACAATGATATTTTTGTTTGTCTTTTGCTGCACCAAGAAATTGTTCTCGAATTGAGCTTGAACACATACCTAGTGATTGATCTTCGAGTATCGTGGTCTTTTTCATAGTCAGCATCATAGTATCCAGCTAGCTTGCATTCGTCACTTCTTTTGTACAAAAGACCATAATCGATTGTACTTTAGACATATCGCAAGATCTGTCGAGCCGCATCCAAATGAGGCTTTTTCAGGCTTTGCATATACTGACTGATGACTCCAACTTCATTTGGTTGGTTCATGTAGATCTCCCGGTCCAACTCTCAATGCAAGAAAACATTCTTCATATTCATCTGCCACAATTTCTAATATTTATTTACTATAAGTGTTGGAGCAACTGGTACGATAGTGATCTTCGCCATTGGACCAACATTTCATCATAATATAGTCCATATTGTTGAGAGAACCTTGGAGCTACAGTCCAAGCCTTGTATCTCTCGATTGATCTATTCAAGAGACATTATTTTGTAAACCCACTTGCAAGAGATGAATTTGATATCTCTTGGTCTTGGCACTAGTTCCCAAGTTTGATTATGCTCAAAGGCTATATTTCTTCCTCCATTGCCTGCTGCCAAGCTGTATTTTGTGATGCTTCCTCATACGTCTCTGATTCTTTAACTTCGTCTTTTATAATAGTTGGTTTGACTTTTGTATTTTTTCTGATCATCTAGTTGTTGAGGTGCCATTTGTTTTTCACTAGGTTCGCTCTGTTGAGTCACTTTTTGCTCACCAAGATCAGTGTCACGTGGAACACTTAAACAAATGTGTACAGTTTGCTCATTCGCCTTTTGTGGTAGAATTTCTTAAATGTTGTCTAAGTATAGTAATACTTTCTTCCAGGATCACCCTACTTCCATCGTGCGACTCTGATCGTCAGTCATGTGGTTTGAGAATCCTGAATTAATGATCTAGTCATTCTCGTAATTGATATGCTCTCTCTGTTGGGTTTTCTATCCTAAAACTCATAGTTTGTAAACAAAAACATATTCTATTTTCAATAAAGTTATTATTGTTGTTTATTCAGTAAAGATTGTTACTGAATAAAGTGAACTTTACGATCATTAATCTAAATCCAATAAACTAAGAACACTCTGGCTATAGTTTGATTACTTGAACTATATGTAGAGACATAAGAGTGGATCAAGTTCAAGTATATAGTCAAAATGATCTATAGTATAAAGATAAGACTGAGTATCTTATTCTGGGGACACTATGGATGCGGCCCACTTTTGTATATGATATAAACAATGTGGTCACTAAATTGTACATGTGAAGACATGTGAGTGGGGGCATCCTATGCAATGAGTATTGCATAAGGTCGAACAATGAAGAAAACCACTCTCACTTTATAATGTCGTTTACTGTTGAGACTGATTTTCTTTTCATTCGATAACCTAGGTAACTCGATCTTAATCCTGAGCTAACCATGAACTTCTGTTTATTCGAAATTATCCTTAGATTTGCATGGGTGAGAGTGGCTCGAGTTTGCCGACTCAATAGGCCTCCCATTTCAGGGGTAAGACTGGGTGAATAGCTGGGGACGTGGGGTGCAAGATGAAATTCGCTCATACCCACTTTTAGGGATAGAAGAGAGGTAGTTCCCTTAAGCACTGACTCCAGGTCTTGAACAAGGGGCACCACCCTCTTATTGGCCTGAGAGGGATTCGGTTTACTGGTTGGACCACAAACTAATTGTTCATAAGATGATCAATGGGAAGGAACAAGAAGTAACTTCAGGGGTAAAACGGTAAATCGACCAAGCTCTAGTTACAAACAACCTGTGAAGGATCGACTTACTAATCATGGTTATATCAAATGGACCGAAATATATCTATAGTGAGGGGAGTGCAACTACTAGACTGTAGTGGAGTGTCCTAGTAGTTAACGAATATTGGTTAACAAGGTTAATGAGTTTAACCGGTTAATCTTGGATCATTGGAGCCCATGATATATAGGTCCATTAGGTCCCTCTGCTAGCTCATATCGAACTAAACTATAGAACAGTGTGACGAGTGAGTTCAAAGTGTTCGAATTCAAATTAAGAAATATGCGCTACATATATACGATATATTTAACCGCATTTTTGTTTTATTTACGGATTAAATAAAAAAAGAGAATCTAAGATATTTAAATATCTTAATCAAATATGTGTCCGAATTGATTGGGATTGACATTTGAATTAATATTAAATATTAATTAAATAGTTTAATTAATTATTTAATATTACTTTAATTTGAAATTAATTATTCAAATTAATTGTTGAATTAAAATGAAGAAAATCAAAATGTTGACTTCATTTAATGGAAAAATTCATGTTAGTAGAATTTTGAGGGGTCAAAATTTGGTTTAACCAAACTTCCATGCTTGACAAATAAACCCCACAAATTTTAGTGGAATTTTGAGTGTCAAAATTTGTTGAACTCAAACTTGCATGCTTGACACATAATCCCAAACATTTGAGTGGAATTTTGAGTGTCAAAATTTGGTGATCTCAACCTTGCATGAATATGTAAACATAACTCTATAAATAGAGTGATCATAGTACATGGAAGATCTTCTTGGTGAAAAACCTTGAGAAAAACCTCTCTCCATATATACAAAATTCCTCCCAAGTTTAGTTACTCACCGGATTTTACAATCCCGTTCTAAGGCTGGAGGATAGTGGAGAAGACACTAGTGGTGGTTCGAAACCGGTTCGTGAGGAAAAAGGAATTCGAACTACAAAAGGTTAGTATTCAAACTCATTAAGTTTTAATACTCATGAACATGCTAGTTATTTACTATAATTGATGTCTAAAAGTGCCTAAGATCTAAATTGCTTCCGCATGTGTTATATTAACATCATCACTCTCGTCATCGCCATGAGTGTTAGCTCGTCTTTTTTTATGGCACATAGTAACTCTGCATCTCATCCTCCACATGTGGCCCTTCTTCCCACAATTGTAGCAAATATCTTCAAATCTCTTCTGTTGAATACTCTTGATGTTGTTCTTGTGAGCTCTCTAAGGTTGTGTAGATCCTTGGTGATTTATTTTTTTGTCACAATTTCTGTATCCACATTTGGTAGAAGGATTATTGTTGCTTTGTCTTTCACTTGTACAACATGATTCTTCTTCACCCTTTAATGTGATGTCTCTCATTTGTTTAATCATAATTTCTTAGTTGGCTAACAAATTTTCAAACTCTACCATTAATGGTTGAGCATGCCATCTTTGTACAATAATAACAAAGCTTCTAGATTCTGGTCGCATCTATGGATAATGATCATTTTCATTCGAGCTTCTCCAATGATAGACTTTGGATCTAGTTCAGTAATCTCTTGACAGATCGGGCTTGAGCAATCGTCATGTCACATTGTGAAATTGATAATAGCTAGTTCTCCAGAAGTTGTAGTCTCGTATCGTTCCTCTTTGAGAACATCATCATGAATTTGTCTCATGCATCTTTCGGTGTCTTGTCATCCCAAATATGCTTTAAAATCTCTTCTTCGATTGTGATCTTCAAGGCAAACATCGTTTTACCGGCTTTGATTCTTCATTTGCGCAAGGCACCATTAGAATTCTTCTCTAACAGTGTAGTTTCACTCCCGCCAATGATCTCCCAAAGGTTCTATCTTTGTAAATAGAACATCATACATGTTGCCCTTGTGTTCTTGTTATTGTTGAGTTTCTTAATTACTCAAAAAATTTAGAAATCACTCATCGTGTTTGCAATACCTGAATAATACCAAACAAGCCTTTTTTACACAAAACTTGCAAAGTCACGAACTATTCAAGACACAAAGAAACTCACTCACTAATAATCTCAAGAAATCGTTTCTGACGTGGAAATCAGACAGAGCAACAACCATAGAGCATAATAAGAATTTCAAGAAATCAAATAACCTATACCAATTTCACTCTGATACCATATTGTTGCACACAACTCTTTGTGGGAAACACTCACACTTTTTATTAAGACCAATGGAGAAGAGATTACAAGACATAGAATACTACTACACTTTGCTACTTGAGACTGCTTGGTATTTATAGTATGCAATTTATTACTAAATATCTAACAATTTATTCCTAAAATATTTAAATCTTTTACTAAAATAGTTAGGTATCTTTATTCTTAAATTAGGGAATCATTTCTATATAAGATAGGTAAATATCTTTATTTCTAAAATTCCTAAATCACTTTCCTAAAATATATATAGAATGACCTCATATAATTATTAGGTTTGACCCATTGATATGTAATGATATTTTATCAAACAATACCTTTAGCGAACATTGTCTCACCATGTTCAAGAACGACCATAGAATGTATATATTTGTTAATTTAACCAAAAAGATTTATATCTTTAGCCATGTGGGTAGTACATCTATGGTCAATAAGCCACAAGGTTTATTCATGGTCATTGGTATGAGAAATCATAAATAAAACCTTTTTTTGTTTTTTTGATTATCTTCACAATTTGTTCGAGATTTTGGATTTGGTTTTATGTGACATCTCCAAGGGTTACATAAATGAACCAATACTACATTTGAACAATAATGATCCTAAGGATAAAATGACAAAAAAAAAATAAAAAGTACTATCTATACCAACAATACCAACAATATGCCCACTTTTTTTTTCAGTGGCTTAATAATGGAAACTCCAAAGTAAAATTTATTAAAAATAGGCTTAATTATAGAAACTCTAAAGTAATTTCAAATAAGACTTTAATACTCAGACTTTAATACTACAGCCACTCACAATTAGCTTTTTGAGGGACTTGTGTTATAAACCATCGTCACATATTGAAATGAGACTTACACAAAATTACACAAAATAATTAGAGTAAACAAAACAATGTGCAGGGTCACAAAGACAAAATATAGACAAAATACAATAAGACAAAAAGAAGACTCCCATATAAACCGTCTTTTATAATCGACAACTCCAGAAATGTTCAACCTCGACTAGCTTCTTAGTTACGATCTGAAAAAATATGAAGTAGCAAGAATGAGTATATAAATATACTCAGTAATTAGCCTACTTGCGTGCCATAAATCAAATTGAACTTTGAGCTAAATACCATGACTCAATACTTTAAGTTCTCAGGGTCTACCCCTAAGTCTAGAGGCTTGTCAAGCTTCTAATGGGTTTAGATTTGTTTGTGTAGGTCTTCCTCTAGAGGCTCGTCAAGCTTCTAATCGAACTTTAAGCTAAACCTCGACTCCAGAAATGCTCAACCTCGACTAGCTTCTTAGTTACGATCTGAAAAAATATGAAGTAGCAAAAATGAGTATATAAATATACTCAGTAATTAGCCTACTTGCGTGCCATAAATCAAATTGAACTTTGAGCTAAATACCATGACTCAATACTTTAAGTTCTCAGGGTCTACCCCTAAGTCTAGAGGCTCGTCAAGCTTCTAATGGGTTTAGATTTGTTTGTGTAGGTCTTCCTCTAGAGGCTCGTCAAGCTTCTAATCGAACTTTAAGCTAAAAACCATACCATTGTACGTACTCATGGTTGGATCAACCTGGGCCACCAATCTAAGTTTTCCTCTATGCTTATACTGTGATTCATGTGTATCCCAAGTTTGTGAGTCGTGGATTCGTCCTAATTCCAACACTTGGTGTGTATGAGACGTTACAGTTCTAAAGTCAATCCTTACCAAATTTTCATCTGCCAAAGGTTAGTAGCCGAACCTTAAGTAGGTCTGTACTGTCATGCCAACTTTTAAGGGGAGCACCCATCATGCCTGCCAAGTACTAGGTACCCATGTGGTCCGTTGTACATTATGCGGGCCAGTTTACAAAGTAGAAACCCTTTGAGAGCTTATGGTTTATTTCTATAGGTTATATTGGAACACACGAATCTAGTTTCTAGTCTTATCCAGTTCTTTCTAACCTTAATAGAGATAAATTCACTACTAAGATTAGCTAGCTACCTCTAAAGCACAAATTAGGATAGAGGAGTGACTTTGGCTATAAACACAACACTAATCTAGGCATCAATCATATAATATAATTCAATGAAAATGTGAAATTATCCAAAGATATTTCAATTCATATCTTATTGAGGAAGAATAAAACTTCGTTGTTATAAATTTTTGGTGGAGTACAATTTAGAGTAATTTAGAGTCATTATATTTTATTAATATATTTTAAAACTGATATGAACCAAGAGACATCAATCATACAATATATTTCAAAAGCCATTGAAAAGAAAGGATCCGGGTTGCTAAACCAAAATGGCTCTGATACCATAAGAATGTTTGATTAATCCACCACACCTAAATGGTGTGAAAGTTATCTTATTTATAATCAAATAAATTACAAGGATATGGAGAGAGTAATAATGAGAAAAAACAATAAATGGAAAGATACCTGTCGTAATAAGGCAAATATTAGATATTTGCCTTGTAATAAAATATCAAATATAATATATATGGTAAACTATAATTTATTACTAAATATCCTTAACACTATATCTTCTAAGTCTTCATTACAAATACAACATACATGGCTTTATATAGCCTCAAAATGAAACTATTAAACTGTAATTCACCCAAAGTTTGCAACAATCAAACTTAATTCTTCTCCAATGTGGCATGAATTGAAACATCTTTTGATAATTTCAACAATATTTTCTTCAGATCTTTATTGAAGTATATTGTATGATTGATGTCTCTTGGTTCATATCAAAAACTTTTTATTTACTTTAAAGTTACATTTTCACCGTGACTAATTATAGTCATAAAATATATATAGTACTCAATTACGGTCACAATTTAGAGTAATTTAGGGTCATTATATTTCATTAATATATTTTAAAACTTTTTATTTACTTTAAATTACACTTCCATAGTGGCTAATTATAGTCATAAAATATATATAGTACCTAATTATGGTCATAAAGTATGAATATTACAAACTCTTAAATATCTCAGTCAAGGTCAAAGAGTTTTATTTTGAAACTATATAAAGTCATGTATGTTGTATTTGTAAGTAGACTTGAAAAATGCAGTAAAATGAGCATTTGTGCTTTCGTTTAACTAATGGCTAAGTTTGTATTCTATATAATTTAGGTTGCATGTAGAATCATTCAAACTCGACATGATCAATCTTGTTTGTGGAGTGATTCGAATCTCAAACAAGCGTTCTTTCCTTAAGATATTTGATCAACAAGGTAATCTGAATCTTACTTATATTCTAGTGATTCCTTATCAATTATCTTGGTCTATTATTGTTTTAAAACTACAAGAAAATACCTTGATGAAGATGAATTAAGTTGAATCAAGTTTACAAGAATCTATAAAATTATAAAAAAAAATGAGGTTGAATCAGAATGCTGCATATGCATATACATATATATGATTGATGTTTAAAATTTATAGTATCTCCTTCTTTTAAAAATGAAAAAAAATTATGGTGTTTTTTATCAGACCTGTGTTAATCACGTGTTATCTGTAATTCAAAACACTAAATAATAAAAAAAAATAAAAAAAAAAAGGGTGATGAGAGAAATGTCACCATCATGCTCGCCAAGAAGGAAGGTAGAAGCAGCTAGGTGTGTACACCCAACCTGAGAACTCGAGAACCCAACCCGAATTATAAGAGTTGGGTTGGGTTAGATTGTTTCTCGGTTTTGGGTTGGGTTCATTTTTTTTTTAATTCTAATTAGTTTCTGGTTCTAAAAGAAATTGATGGGATCAACCCGACCCAATCCAAAAATAAAAAAAATAAAAAAAAATAAAAAATTGAAGCCCAACCTTGATTTCCAAATCAATTGGCTCTTGGTGCAGAACTTACTCTCTCTCTCTCTCGTTCTGTACAACTACCATCTTTATTGACATTGACAGCTGTACCAAAGACTCTTTGCTATTTTGTCTTTTTCGATCTTCCTCTCTCGATCGTCGTCGGTCTCCGTTTCTCTCTCTCAGTCTCACATCGTTAGTCTTAGTGTGCTCGTCTCTGTCTCATCGTCGATCTCCGTCTGCTCGTCTCTGACTGCTAGTCTCCATCTCGTCATTAGTCTCCAACAGCTCGTCTTTGAGTCTCATGTCGTCGGTCTCAGTGTGCTCATTGTCGGTCTCCGTCTGTGAGCTTCTGAACTTTAGAAAGAAGGGGTAAAGGGAAAAAGCTCATCTACGTTTACGTTTTGAAATTTTTTTGGAACAACCTGATATGTGGAAATCACTACAAGGGGAGTAAGACTCGGATGATCTTGTTGATCGAATATCTCAAGGCAAGAACATTGTTTGAGATTCGAATCACTCCACAAGTAAGATCGATCATGTCTAGCTTGAATGATTCTTGTTGATCAAATATCTCAACGCAAGAACACTTGTTTGAGATTCGAATCACTCCACAAGCAAGATTGATCATATCAAGCTTGAATAATTCTACATGCAACCTAAACTACATAGAATTGCAAAGAAACTTAGTCATTGGCGAAAGAAGAGCACAAATATTTTTTTTACTATATTTTCCATGTCTACCTACAAATACAACATACATGGCTTTATATAGCCTCAAAATGAAACTATTGAAGGCATTCCAAGAGTTGTAACGTTCATACTTAATGGTCATAATTAACCATTATGTAATTATAACCTAAAGTAAATAAAAAGTCTTAAAATACATTAATGAAATACAATAACTCTAAATTACTCTAAATTGTCATCCACCCAAAATTTACAACATGAAACTTCATTTATCTTCAATGTGACATGAATTGAAATATCTTTTGATAATTTTAACAAAATTTTCTTCACATCTTCATTGAAGCATATTGTATGATTGATGTCTCTTGGTTCATATTACAACCCAAACCCAACTCGGAAATAGAGGGTTTGGAAGGGTTGAGTTGGGTTACCAATCCAACCAACCTAAATAATCGGGTTGGGTCAAAAAAATCTCTCAACCCGACCCAACCCAAATTGGGGGGAGAAGACAAGGTAATAGGGTTGGGTCTGGTGGGATTTGAATCGACAACCCAACCCAGCCACGAAGTTAGCCCACTAGTGCCCAACTTCCACAAGCTAGTCCATGTGTATGAGAGCGACCCAACCCAATGATGTCTCAAGCTCACGCATGAAGCCCAACAACCCACCAAGGCTCATAAGCCCACGCAACCAAGGCCCAGGTATGGACAACCCATGTGTGTCCATAGCAGTCCAAGCCCAGTCGGAGTGTAGGCCAGCCGACATGTGTCCAACTTCCACTAGGGCCACACGTGCATGGCTCATGTGGCTTCATCAGTTAAGTCATGTCCCAATCGATTTCTCCAGCTCGACTCAGTTAAAGACGGCTGCTAGGCTACTTTTCTCCCCACTCTGAAGCATTTTTACCCTAATTCAAAAGAAATTTGATCTCAATAGTATTCTCTTGCGTTCTTTGTCTTCTTTCTTTCTCGTGTGCCATCTTTCTCTCTTTAGTCTCCTGGAACGCTATAACAGGTAAGTTTTTTCTCTTTTTAATATATCCCCTTGGAAAGACTGATTGTATATTTTAATATGATAATTGGTCATATTGGGTTAAATGTTTGAATCATAATAGTTCTATTTTACTTTCTATAGATGGAAAACAATAGTGCAACTCTACGTGCAAGTAGCTCTAGTAATTATAATGCATCGAAACCACCATTGGCTGCACAATCTGAATTTAAGAAGAAGAAACCCAGTAAATCAACCGTGTGGGATCACTTTACAAGATTAGAGAACAATAATAAGAGGTGCAAGTGCAACTATTGTTCTAAGGAGTATGCTTGTGATACTAATTCTTGTGGAACTAGCATGTTATGGAAGCACTTAAAAAATCAGTGTAGAAAGTATACATATAAGGTGGAGGACAAAGGACAAACCACTCTAAGTTTTCAACGTTCAATATTGTTACTTCATTATTTAGTCAAACAAATGTAGAGCAGCATGTGCCGAGATGATAATTATTGATGAATTGTCATTTAAATTTGTAAAGAACGAGGGTTTCAAATTGTTTTGTAGTATTGCATGTCCTAAGTTTGACCCTTCGTAACCATTGCTAGAGATATATTTTAGCTCTATCTAGAAGAAAAAAAGAAGTTGAAAGATTTTTTAGTCACTCATTCCAAGAGGGTTTGTCTTATCACCGACCGATGGACTTTGTTGCAAAATATTAATTACATGGTAATCACCGTACATTTTATTGATTCATGATGGAATTTGCATAAAAAAATTCTCAACTTTTGTCAAGTTGCTAACCTCAATGCCGTGATGTATGTTAGATCATTCCCAAGAGATTGACAAAATTTAAAGATCGTGTTGAACAAGAAAAAAATTAAATGTAAAGCACTTGTTTGTTTGGATGTGGCGACTCGATGGAATTCCATTATTTGATGCTTATCATGCCTTGAAATTTGAAAAAGTTTTCAAAGTATTAGAGGAAGAAGAATTAGATTATGTTGATTACTCAGGGGATCATGGAAACAAAAGAATAGGGCTACAAACTATTGATGATTGGAAAAACGTTGGAGTGTTTGTAAAGTTTTTGAAGGTTTTCTATGATGTTAGTGGTTCTTTATATGTGACTTCTAATTCTTATTTTCATGAACTTTGGGGTATTCGAGAACTTTTAATTCAATGGAGTACAAATGTGAACTTTGTTTTAAGTAACCGTATTTGTGAAGTTTTATGATAATTCTCAATATCATGATCTATTTGAATCAAGACTCACTTCTAAGTCTATGAGTATGGAGATGGACTCAATTGATGAAGAGAATTTGAGTGGTTCAATATTAGTATTATCAAGATACAAACGAAGAAGAGAAGAGCAAAGTTCACTCGAGTTAAAGAATGACATGGATCGATATTTATCTGACCCTAGTGAAGAACTTGATAATTTTGATGTTTTGACATGGTGGAAAGCAAATGAGTTTAAATATAGAGTTTTATCGAAAATTGCCCAAGATGTTTGTCTCTACTGTATCTTCTTAATTAGCTCCGATATGTACACAAAATTGGATCAGTAGAAAATCAGTATTGTTAGATATTCCTCAACAACTTGAAGATTTGGAGATTTGTTCCAAGATTGAGATAGGTACCTCCAAATTTATTTATTGTCTATTTGTTAAGATGTATGCTATTTGTTATATCACAATTTATATTTTATTTTTCAGATGATTTAAGACATTCAAGCTCCATCAATGTCATGCAAGAATAATTATTTTTCAATGTAAATAAAATATTTGAAGTTACACTATGCTTTATCAAAACAATCTTAAAACGGTACTAACTTTGAAGATGCTATTTTTCTTTTGCAGAAATTAAGAATGCAATAAAGTCCGGATAGATTTAAATTTTTAGGCATTTTGTTGAATGTTATAACTTTGAAATTAATTCATTGAATAATGATTATATATTGTGAATGTACATAAGATGTGGTAACTTTGGAATTGATTCATTGCATATTCTTTACATATTTATAGGTGATAATATGAATGTAATAGAGAGTTTGATACTTTTGATCTACAACTTATAGGTAGTAATTGTTTTATCATTTTAGGTCATACAAATTAATTTTTTTTGGACCAACCCGAAAATAGAGGGTTGGGTTGGGTTACCGATCCAACCAACCCAAACTTTTGGGTTGGGTCAAAAAAATCCTTCAACCCAACCCAACCCTGACCATGTACACCACTAGCTCAAGGGACATTCCTCAGTTAAAACAAACCTCAAATCATCATTTACAAGTATTGTGTTTAGGTTTGATTTCTTTGTTACGTAATTGTCGACGTTTAATTTCTTAGAAGCGAGTAATTGTACTATTGAGCTTGACATGCTGAGATTTAAAACAAATTCTATTAGTGAATTGACTTAATCTTTTTTTTTAATCCAATCAGATTTAGCAAATGTAATAATGTACCAAAAAATTATTAATTTGCAACCGTACTTTAGTGAGTTAGAGCAATTGCTATCGAAGGGCAGTCAATCACTCTTTCACTAAACCAAGACATTCTTGACTTAAACACTAATCCCAGAATAACTCTTATTCCTATAGTCTTTTAGTTATCGCCACTTTGGTCAAGAATATACTAACTCTTAGAAATTCTTTGTAAGTGTGACCCGCCATTTTCATCCCTCAGAGCTCGGCCCCAACAATGCTATCGAATGAAAAAAAAACCAAAGTTGGGAATGGACCTAAGAAATCCTATCCATTTCTCGAGTTTGCGTTGTTTCGACTCCCGTGTTATGACCCTCCGAATGGGTAGTTGCTCTAGGGCAATATGCAAGCGAAACATGGGAATCTCACCGTGCAACCTAGTGGTGGAGACCATAGGATGTGTTGATATACTTCTTTCTCCCACTTACTATAAATACTTTCTCTATTCACCTTGTATTGACTCATGCAAATACCTTCCGAATGGAGGCCGCTCCCAGGGCGACATGAGGCCGAGCATGAATCTCACGGTGTGAATTTTCCAAAGAGCGTTAAAAGAAAACGATGTTTCTCATATACCATTTTCCTCCCACTAAGTATTTTAGACGGTTGGGTATACTTATTACGTATATTCCGGCTAATTAAATATAACCTAAATCTAGGTGATTTTTCCAAGTATAACATTTATACTAGATTTTTACCTACGATGTCTAGGTGATTTTTCATTTTTTTTAAAAAAATCCTTACATCACTCACGCATGCTGATAAAACTGGGCTAACTAAGCTCAAGTACTAGCTCGATCTCTAGATAGCAGGTGTTCTGTAAACCGTCAATTTAAGTACCTCCAGCCTTAGACAAGATCGTGCCAGGTGAGCTTTCTTGTAACCGCAGTTTTGCAAGATATCGACCTATTTTACCTATTAAAATTGATCGCGCTTGGTTGTTAACCAAAAGTGAGCATGCATTTATCTTTGTTATATATTTTAACGTCTATCTCGTTTTATGACGTTGAAAATAACCTATAACATGCATCTAACATGCTTTATATAACAATTATATAATCATCCATTCGATGCAATAATATAACAATTTATATCTATCACTCATGGAACCCTAAACATGCATACTATACATTATAACACTTATAACATACTTGTAAGGCATGAAACATGCTTAGACTAGGGTGAGATTTTTAATCTATATGGCATACTTTATGCATATACATTTTCTATTTAATTAAAACATACATTCACAATGCATAATTAATTAAACATACTAAATTAGATTGATTTTGGCATTTTAAAGCAAGCAATTAACTAAATTATTACATTAATAATTAAAAATAACTTGAACCGCTCCCGAGGATCTCGAACTGGTCAAACCAACCCCTAAAAACGTTGAACCGGACCCCAACCAGCAGAAAAACACCCAAACCGCCTCTTCCATCTTCTTCTTCGGTTCAGCTTGCTTTTGTTTCCATTATCGATCAATTACAACCTAAAATGGACTCTAATGACTCCATAAAATTACAGACCTTTCTTCACTCATTAAGCCCGTACACATTAGGCTAATTACAATAATGATATGAAATGGAAGCATAAAAAAAAAAATGCCAATACCATAAACATCCACATTAGCAACCACAAAATTTCATTCATAAAATGATACCCACCATGCTCAAATTAATGTAAATAAAGTGCCTAAAACTTGCTCTGATACCAATTGATGGTGTTACTATAACACGTGCGGAAGCAATTTGATCTTAGGCACTCTAAGTACACCAATTATAGTAAATTAGCTAGCATGTTCAAAAGTATTAAAACTCAATGAGTTTGAATACTAACCTTTTGCAGTTCAAATTCCTTTTTCCTCACGAACCGGTTTCGAACCACCACCAGTGTCTTCCTGTAATAGCCCAAAAATAAATAAAGAAATAAACAAATAATAATAATAACAATTAATTAAATTAAAATTTAAAAAAAAATATTTCCCCACCTCTCTCCACTAACCTCTCATCCCTTCCCACAATTCCTCTACCCATCTTAGGCGAACTGCAAAAAAAAAAAAAAAAAAAGAAAGAAACAGAAAACCTACACAAAAAAGAAAGAAACAGAAAACCTGCACAAAAAAAAGAAAGAAACAGAAAACAACCATTTGAGAAGAAGTAAAATGACTTTGAACAGACTGATTTAGAGATTTTTGTTAGTTATTACGGTAAAATTCTATCTCAGATTTTCTTTTCCTTTAGAGTTATGGTTCTAAGATATTAATTTAGTTATGGTTATAAGAAATTAATTTAGGATCAAATCTTCTTTCCTATCTTACGGTAATAATCAGATCCCATATACAATTATTAGATTTTTGTTAGCATTTTAATTATACGAAATAAGGTTATAAGGTTAGATTCAATAAAATTTTAGGTGACAGATCTATAAACTAAAAGATCTAGCCTGTACTTTTGGCTAGTAATATCTATTTACACAATTGAAAAACTCATTTACAGAATGAAAAAAAAAATAGAGATAGAGAGGAAGGGAGATTGAGGAAAGATTTGTTAAACAATATTTAACAACAAAAGAAAATATCAGACGTCAGTGAGCCCCTTTAAATTTTGTCTAATAGAAGAATTTTTATCAGAGGGCAGGGCACGGAGCTTCTTTAAATTTTGTCTAACAGAAAAGATCAGAATTTTAAGATGGGCAATGTAAATTAGGGAAATAATTTGATAGAGTTCATACTTGAAACTGATGTCATGAGCTCATATAGGTTGACTCGGATTTCAAAGGACGGAATCGAACTTTCATTAAAGATATATTTGTGACAATGACTTAAGCAAGCCAGGTAAGTGACCTTACTATCGGCATGGTTATATTTGATGTTGACACGTACCCTGTGGTTCTGCACGTGTCATATATATTGATATATGTGAATTGTCTGTGGATCGATATGCTTCCTATATGTTATGTTATTATATGTGGTTTGTATGATAATAATTATGGTACGATGTGCTCAAGGATATGTTTGAGATAGGATACGAGAAGGATGCACAAAACGAAATGTAACAATAGAAGTAAGTTACGTTCATGAAACGTTAAGGTCAGGTTACATACCGGAGTGCTATGGATAGGAGAGATTGATGAAATAATACGGTTAGGTTATGGGTAGAAAGGGATAGGTTTGTGATAGATTGATAGAACGATAGTGTTATGGTAAGTTAGAGAACGTTATGACTATGAAGTGTTTATGTTATGACATGTTTATGATATGGTACATTGTATGCTAGATTATTGTGCTTAAGTACGAAATCATGTGAACGTGAATGTATGTTATGCATGCTGCTTAGTTGATGTGATATGAATGCATGTGACGATGTGTGGCCCTTGTACGATCATGGCTTGTTGTATGAGTATTGGAATGTATCTGAATGAATTGTATGACATGAAATACGGTAAGTTGCATGATACATAACCCCGCTAGGAATATGTATGATATGTAACGAAATGAGAATGAGAATGACATGTAAGCATGAAAACGTGACACAGGGTTATGTTCATTAAATGATGACTGTAGGGCTAGTGGGACCTCATGCATATTGTGTGATTATGCATTTGGGGGGATACCCCTATCCCATCACGAGGGTACGGACGCGTACATCCAAATGGCAGGACAACGATTGTTATGCCCTGCATAGCGCTGCCGTGACGGTTTTAGTTTTAACAGGTCCCAATGGGCCCCCAGAGCATGCCCACCGGCTAGGGACAGTGGCCCAGCGGTGTGCGAACTAGCTGGTGAGCTCATACTCGCACGTATGGGCTGCGTGTAGAGTATATGGTACACATCCACGATTCCCTGTTAGGATTACATCGTAGGGGAAATGAAACGAAACGAAACGAAAAAGAAACGAAACGAAAGATAGGTCCCATCATTTTATTGCATGTGATTGTTGCATTTAACCCCAATAGTGGGGTCACTTACTGAGTATTTCTTTAAATACTCAAGCCATGTGCTACTACATTTTTCAGGTTAAGGCAAGGCATTCCTGTACGGCTGATGACAGCATTGCAACTCGAGATCATGGCACATGCATAGGATAGTGGTATTCATTTTCTTAGACTTAGGATAGAATAGGATGTTTTAAACTTAAACGCTTATTTATTTTATTTCGGGTCTTTTGTTGTGTTGTTTTAAAGATGTTTTCGAAACACGTAAGTTCATGGCTGTGTTTTTAAGTTAAAGGTTATGTTTTATGAAATTTAAATGAAGTCTTCCGCATTCAATATTTATGGTATGTATATAGTGGCGACCTTAAATTAAGTAAAAAAGTTCGGGTCGTTACACTTTCCTACTATTCTCCGGCCTTAGAACAAGATTGTGGAATCCACTGAGTGATTAAATTTGATAGGAATTTTTTATATGTAAAGAGAGAGTTTTGAGAGATTTTCTCAAAAATTTTCAAGAAGAATTTCCATGTACCTTGATCACTCTACTTATTGAGTCATATTTGCATGTTGCAAATTTGAGATTACCAAATTTTGACACTCAAAATTCCACTCAAATTTGTGGGATTAGGTGACAAGCATGTAAGTTTGATTTAACCAAACTTTAATACTAAAAATTGCACTCAAATTTGTGGGGTTTATTTGACAAACATACAAGTTTGGTTAAACCATATATTGACACTCAATATTCCACTAACTTAAACATGGATTTTTCCGTGAAGTCAATATTTTGACTTTCTTGATTTCAATTCAACAATTAATTTAAATAATTAATTTCAAATAAAAATAATATTAAATGATTAATTAAACAATTTAATTAATATTTAAAATTAAATCAAATGTCAATTCCAATCAATTTTAGATTATATTGATTATGAATCCTTGTTCATCATTAAAATATTTAAATCTTATTTAAATATCTCCAATTCTCTCTCTTTATTTAGTGCGTAAATAAAACAAAAATGCGGTTAAATATATCGTATATATTTCATGCATATTCCCTAATTTGAATTCGAACACTTCGAACTCACTTGTCACACTGTTCTATGGTTTAGTCCGATATGAGCTAGCAAGGGACCTAATGGACCTATAGATCATGGGCTCCAACAATCCTAGATTAACCGGCTAAACTCATTAACTTTGTTAACCAACATTTGTTAACTACTAGGACACTCCACTATAGCCTAGTAGTTGCACTCCCCTCACTATAGATATATTTTTGTTCATTTGATATAACCATGATTAGTAACTTGATCCTTCACAGGTTGTTCGAAACTAGAGTTGGGTCAATTTACCGTTTTACCCCTGAAGTTACTTCTTGTTCCTTAAGTCTCACTGATCCTCTAATGAACAATTGGTTTGTGGTCTAACCAGTAAACCGAATCCCTCCTAGGCCAATGAGAGGGTGGGGCCCCTTGTTCAAGACCTGGAGTCAGTATAAGAGAACTACCACTCTTCTATTCCTAAAAGAGGGTAGGAGCGAATTCCATCTTGCACCCCACGTCCCCAGCCATTCACCCAGTCTTACCCCTGAAATGGGAGGCCTATTGAGTCGGCGAACTCGAGCCACTCTCACCCATGCAAATCTAAGTATAATTCTGACTAAACAGGAGTTCATGGTTAGCTAAGGATTAAGATCGAGTTACCTAGATCATCGAATGAAAAAAAATCAGACTCAACAGTAAACGACATTATAAAGTGAGAGTAATTTTCTTCATGGTCCGATCTTATTCCACACTCATTGCATAGGACGCCCCCACTCACATGTCTCCGCATGTACAATTTAATGATCACATTGTTTATATCATATTCAAAAGTTGGCCGCATCCATAGTGTCCTTAGGATAAGGTACGCAGTCTTATCCTTGTATACTATAGATCATTTTGACTATATACTTGAACTTGATCCACTCTTATGTCTCCTCATATAGTTCAAGTAATCATACTATAGTCAGAGTGTTCTTAGTTTATTGGATTTAGATTAATAATCGTAAAATTTACTTTATTCAATAACCATCTTTACTGAATAAACATCAATAATAACTTTATTGAAAATAGAATATGTTTTTGTTTACAAACTATGAGTTTTAGGACATAAAACCCAACACCTCTTTGCCACCCTCAACTTCTGATTCGGCCTCTATTGAACCTACTATTGATTCCTCTTCTTCTTTGGGCTCTCATCCTTTGATCAGTCAAGCCAAAGTTTGTATCTTCAAGATTCATCATCCAACAAATCTTGATATTTTGGGCTCATCTAGACTTCTTTATGCTCTTCTTGCATCCACTGAGCCAAAAGGATTCGAATTTGTGGCTAAGAATCCTGCTTGGGTCGCTGCCATGGATGAAGAAATTCGAGCTTTAAAACAAAATGACACTTGGACTTTGATTCCTCACCCTGCCAACACCACATTGTGGAATCTAAATGGGCGTTTCTCATTAAATATTTACTTGATGAATCCATAGAGCGTTTCAAGCCTTGTCTTGTTGCCAAAAATTATACTCAGGTTCCTAGTCTCGACTACACTGACACTTTCAGTCCGGTTGTCAAAGCTACCACCGTCCGTGTTGTGCTTTCTATTATGGTCGCAAATAAATGGCCTCTTTGGCAACTTGATGTCAAGAATGTTTTCCTCAATGGCACTCTTATTGAACTTATTCATATGTAACAGCTTCTTGGGTATATTGATCCTCGATTTTCCACTCATGTCTGTCTATTAAAGAAAGCCTTATATGACTTAAAGCAAGCTCCTCACGCCTAGTTTCAACGTTTTAGCTCACTTCTTCTAACACTTGGTTTTTCTTGCAATTGCACTGACACGTCCCTTTTTGTCTTTCATCAGCAATCTAGTCTTATCTATCTACTTCTTTATGTTGACGACATTATTGTTACCGACAACAATTCATCTCTTATTGACAGCGTTACTCGCAAGTTTCATTTTGAGTTTCCTATCAAGAATTTGGGTTCTCTCAGTTAATTTCTTGGTTTGAAGTTTTATCCATTTCTAATGTTCTCTTTATTATTCAATTAAAATAGCTCGAGAATTCTTACTCGTGCTCAGTTGCTCAATAGAAAATCAGTCCAATCCTCATGGTTGTTTCTCAACACCTGACTGTTTATGGTTCTCCTTTCTCTAATCCTACTCTCTATCGATCTCTTATTGGCGCCCTATAGTACTTGACCATTACATGTCCAGATACGACCCATGCTGTCAATTTTTTCAATCAATTTTGGCTTGCCCCTACGGCAGATCCCTTTCCTGCTGTCAAACATATTATTCGCTATATCAAAGGAACACTCCACTTTGGTCTTACCTTTCGTCCATCCACTGTTCCTAGTGCGTAGTGGCTTATTCAGATGGTGACTGGGCTGGTTGAACCGATGCTCGTCATTCTACACCCAGCTATTCTATTTATCTTGGTAACAATCTCATTTCTTGAAGTGTCAAAAAGAAACCTACTGTCTCATCTCTTGAAGTGCCTAAACTAACCGAAGGGCCATAAAAACAACATGAATGCATCCACCCTAGCTTCGATTCCATGGCTTCCACAGTGTCGACGTCATCCATGCAAGGGTACTTTACCTTTACCTAAAAAAAAGAATAACACGTAGCTTCATATTTTAAGAAAACTTAGTAAGTAACCCTATGGTTGAGGTCAGAAATGCCTACACAAGCAATCATGGTGAGACTTATTCTTTTAAAAATATCATAACATGGCTTTGGGCTCCGCTTTCCAATTCAGGTAGGGTTGGACGTGCAGTACTTCCTCATACATGGGCCACACACATGCTCATGGACCCACTAGGTGAGCTGTATACGTAACCCAAGCTTGGTTCGTCGAGCTAGCGCACTCTAGCACTGTGGACACCAACGAGGGTAAGAACCCACATGATATCATGACAAACATAAATATCGTAAGGTACACGTCCTTACTAATCATAACGAAGAAGTATCTTGATGCACATAACACACATAAATGCATGAGATCTCCATATCTTAAAATAATGGTATATGTTTAAGATACAAATTGTACCTCCTTTCATTCATGATATAACGTGAATATAGATTATACATAATTATACTTATCACATCTTTCATAATTAGTGTACATAAGTTCGATGGTTGCGCATCATGTGTCATTCATAATATAATATAATTCCATATTATGGCATGAACATATTATAGTATAAATTACAACATGGCACAACATAACATGACATAGCCTAACAAAATGGAGCTCTACAACTTAGCATAACATAGCGTAAATGTAATATAATACATGTCATACAACGATAAAATATGTTACTTGTAGAGACACAGTGCATGTGTCGTTCATATAATAATCAAATCATCCAACAAAACCAACATTAAGGTCCCTTACTTGAATAACTTAACTTAGAGTCAGTAATTTATCCGTGGAGCTAGTCTGGATCTTTCACTTGAAATTCAAGTCAACTCATGTGAGTTTACAACATCAAGTTAAAATATGTTTGAGTGATTTAATCTACCTAATCTTCATAATTAAACCTCTAATTTAGCTTAGAACATTTTAAATTGGCCAAACAATGGTCGTACTTGTCTTAAATGCCATTGAAATGCAAAAATCGACTCTGATAGGGTCAGAAGTGATAGGAAAGAGGTCCAAAATAGTGGAGTAGGTTAAAAATGGCTAATCGAATAGACCAAGTTGTTAGAGTTACTAGAAGCTGAGCCAAGTCGTCGCTGAGAAGAGGCATGGGTCTCAACATCTGGTTGGGTGTGCAGGTTTGGGCACAAGTCACGCGATTTAGATGCGCGTAGGCCAAGTCACCGGGTCTGGTTGGGTTGGGCTTGGAGTCTGGCAGATCTAAGCTGAAGGTTATTGGGTTGGATTTGGTGTGTCTGTGATTGTGTTGGACCGAAAATAGATGGTTGAAGGCTATTGGATTTCATCGAAGCCTATGACAAGTTTTGCTCCAAACCTGTTGTCTAGGCGCTAGCTTCAAAGCTCAGGTCCAGTCAATTTTTTCTTAATCAAATTTTGCACCGTAAACAACTAGAACATTTAACTATTTTTTATATTTAATTTTTCTAGGATTGTCTTTAACATTTTTCCTAAAGTCAAAATGGGAAGAGTGGCAAGGCAGATAAACAAGTAGATAATTTTGTTATTTAATTTCTAATCTCAAATCATAAATTTCTAGAATACACAATAAATTTTTGGCATTTTATTTTCTAAACTAGAACGTAAATTATTCCAACTAAGATCTCAAAATTGCAACCATATTTCACAATTGACTCAAAGAAAGATTTAAGAACATGACTTGGAAGCAACAATTGAAATCAAGGAAAGTACCAACACTTTCTGAAGGCTATGCCAAAATACCAACCCAAAACGTGGGTCTCAGTCCAATATAATAGACACTCGAACTCCATGCAATCTAACGATATCTCTCATGTCTAATTATGCCCAATTATCCTCCATGTAGGTGATCTTACTAGGTAAAAAGTGTGCCGACTTGGTCAATCTATCGACGATCACCCATATCATTGTATACTCTTTCAACATTCTGGGTAGACTTACAATAAAGTCTATAGCTATATTTTCTCACTTCCACTCTAGCACGCTCAGAGGTTGCAACAATCCTGATGTTCTCTGTCTTGGTGTCTTCACCTGTTGGCATACGAAGCACTTACTCACAAACATATGTTTTAAATCTTGGAAACTCGCTTCACATGCCTCAATCCACACAAACGAAACGCCCTTCCTAGTCAAATACATCAACGGTGAGGCTATAATGGCAAAATCTTATACAAAATGCCTATAGTACCCTGCCAAGCCCAAGAAACTACATACATCAATATCCGTAGTTGAACGACCCACTTAGTGACTACTTCCACCTTTGCGGAGCCTACTAAAACTCCATCATTTGACACTATGTGTCTGATAACTCTCTAGGAGTAGAGTTATACGGATCTCTTTTATATTTAATTTTGCATTCATACTCACCATTTTCTCATTAATTGCTCTATTTATTCTAATTAGTAAGAATGAATTAGTCGATTGTCCTTAAACCTGAAAAGATGATCAATTTAAATAAATTGAGTCTAATTGTACATTTAAGTGAGTTATTTGGTAAAATTTCAGAACATTTATATTGAACCATGATATTGTAGCATATCTAGAAACAACCGTTCTAGCGATGACATGTCTGTACAAATTGTTGACCTTGATGCCAAAGCAAAATTTTCGGAGATGACGTAAAAATTTTAATCTAAATCAAAAAGTCACATGGATCAATGACTACCAATTAGATGTTTCCTAGGCGGACGAATTATCCCTCCTCAACCCTAAATGGGAAGAAAGAAACACAGTAAATATTTTCTCAAAAGAGGGTAGCCACCAAAGAGGAAAAATGGAAAGACAAGAATAGAGGATGTTGCTGTTGTGATAACCAAAGAGAAGGAGGCAGAAGAACCCTAATTCAGCCGCTGATGATAGCAGAAAGAGAAGGAAGATTAAGAAAAGATAGATTAAAGCAAAGAGGTGGACGAGAGAGCTCAAAGGAGTTGAACTTCCATTGAAGAACAACACCAAAGCTTGATAACTCTCTTTTCTTATTCTATTAATTTTTCATGATTAAGATGTTGATTTCTTTGCTTAAATCAGTTTTTATGGAGAGTTAAACCTTATAGCAGAGGCAGGAGAGTTTTATATAGTTAAAGCATGTTGAGAATGTGATTTTAGTTTATTAAAAAGTTTTTATTAGTGATTTACATGTTTGTTTAGTAGGCTACTTTACCTACACAATTGTTTTGTTATTTGAAAGAAGAGAGAGCAAGGATATCTCTTTAATACTCTTAGTTCTGTTGCCATGATATTTAAAAGGTAATTGAAGGTTAGAAATATTTTCTCTTCTAGAGCCTTGTTAATAGAAGTTACAAAATGGTCAGGAAAGTAATCACCACACATGACCTCAGAGAGGACTTGGAATCTATTAAAAGGAGTTAAAGTCCACCACAAGTTTCTACAACTTATCTATTTACGTTCTTCTAGCCGAACCTTCCTCATTATTATTAATTTTCTCATTGCTCTATGCTTTTTTACCGCAGTTATTACTATGCATATATATTTTTGAGAGAGTTTAAACTCATGAACACACATTTGAATGACGGTTAAAACTCACTTAATTTTAAACCATAAAGGTTACTAGAAAATAGGTTTTATGTGAAATCTATAATTTACTTATTACTTTCTACTTGTGAAATTGTATACTTGCACTTATTCTTGTGAACTTTACACCATTCTATTATATATCTTCACGAGTGATCAATGTCCTAAAAATGAGATTTTTCGTAACCAAAATTCGCACTTGGAGCATTTGGCATACAACTTGTTCTCCCTCAAAATTTTCAGGACTTTCTGGAGGACTTCTCGGATCGTTTTAGAATACACAAGGATGTCATCTATGAACATGATAACAAACGTTTCAGACACCCCTTGAACACTCAATTCATCAACTCCATGAACATGACATGGGCATTGATGAGTCCAAAATACATGACCAGGGATTCATCATAACCGTATCTAAACGTTTGCTTGGGTACATCCCCGTCTCTGATCTTGATTTGATGATAACCTAACCATAGGCCTATCTTGAAAAACACTGTTGCTTCCCTATACGAGGGAGAAGACACTTATTCTTCACTTTTCTCTTATTCAGTTCCCTATAATGTTGGATATGATCCACGATCGAAATATGTCGAAACAAGTAAAGGAAGCAATGGAACAACGTGAGGGGAGAGATCATTTGAAGGAAAGAAACCTTAAGCAATTTGCTTTTCAATTCTCTTCGTTGTTGTTGTGAAAAAACATACATCTCATGAGTATTTATAGTGGAGAAAACACTAATTAGCTTCTTAAGCTTTCTCCAAAAGTTAATAACGACTAAGATCTTCCTCACTAAAGTATAAAACTTAGTCCACAAGCACAAAATTTGGTCCACAATTTGTCAACTACTCCAATTCTCGTATAGTTGTTCCATAAGTTAGTAACATATTCTAATAAATCTACTAACAATTCTCTTGAAGTTACACCATAAGTTAGTGACTTATTCTACTAAGTCAAGTTTATAAGCTCACAATCTCCTCCGTTAACTTAACTTTGTTCGAGATTCTTCACTCCCAGCAATTCCTGCATCTCTGCAAACTTAACCTTGTTAGGGCCTTGGTTAGAATATCCGCACGTTGCTCTCTAGTGCATACGAACTCCAAAACGATTTGTCTCTTCTCAACACCCTCATGGATGAAGTGGAAGCGAGTGTCAATGTGTTTGCTGCGTCCCTGAAATACAAGATTCTTCATGAGTGCAATCGCAGATTTGTTGTGACGTAGAGAGTTACTGACTTTAGTTTACTTCTAGTCACTTCACTCAAAAAATTTCTCAACTACAAAGTATCTCACGCTTTTTTTGAAGTAGTTGCCCTTGCAATCTTCTTAAAGCCCGACTCGTCAATAGCCTGGAACAACATGTATAATGCTACCTTATCCTTTGAACGCAATTCTTTTAACGTTTTGTTTTGCGCTGCCGTATAACTCGTGGTATCTTTTGGATCTTCGAAACCTTCTTCGACCACCTCCCATGCATCTTGAGAATCGAGAAGAGATTTCATTTGGATAATCCAATTCTCATAGTTCGTCTTTGTTAATCGTGGTAGCGGCATTTGTCCCATTATATTTATCATCGACTCTAATACCAATTTGTTGAAATAAAAGCTCGCTCTGATACTAATTTGTTAAAATAACACTCACGAAACTGTGAAGAAGATGTCGAGAGGGGAGAGACAAGGAGACAAGGAATTCTGAAAACCCCTCGTCTATTACACTGTACTTAAATGAGACAATTTCTCTCTCTACTTGCTCTACTTGATTTGTCTGCTCTTCTTGCACTGCTTTTTACAATGGAAAACAAACTAATTTATAGGTTTTATAAAGGTAAAAAATGACTATCATTATCCATCACTTTCTAACCCACTCTTCTAAAATAATTCCCACTATTCCTTAAATAGTTATTGGACTTTTCAATTTTTCTTTTGGCATTTTCCTTCAACTTAGTTTCAAAGCTTACTAAAATTAACAAAAATTAAATTACCCTTTTCATTTAAGTTTATTCCAACAAAACTCACCCATAAACTTAAATGCTCCTGACATCTGTCATGCCAATCATCTTCTTGTATTTGTCAAAAAGTACCTTCAGTACCAATTTTGTAAAGATGTCTGCAACTTGATCCTAACTTGCCACATGCAGCAATTCCACGTTTCCTTCCTTCACATGATTTCGGATAAAATGAAATCGAGCGTCAATGTGTTTGCTTCTTTCATGGTTCACTAGGTTCTTGGCAAACTCAATTGCTTATTTGTTGTCAACTTGTATTACGGTTGCACCTCATTGCTTTAGCTCCATCTTACTCAACAAATTTCTAAGCCATATTTCATGACACACATACCAAGATGTTGCGACGTACTCAGCTTCACACGTCGAGAGTGTCACGATCGGCTATTTCTTTGAAAGCCAAGTAAATGCTGTGTTGCCCATGAATAATACATAACCCGATATACTTTTTCGATCGTCTATGTCTCCGCACCAATCACTTTCAGAGTAACCGACTAACTTGTAATCAAGTCTTTTATTAGAGTAACCCAAGTGTCACCATTCCTTGGATGTATCATAGGACTCACTTCAACGCCTTCCAATGTGAATAAATTGGCTTCTCCATGAACTGGCTTATTATGCCAACACTTAATGAAAGATCTGGCCTTGTGCATGTAAGATAACGAAGGCTTCCCACCAGGTTCCGGTACCTATTTGCATCTACTCGTTCTCCTTCATCGTACTTTGAGAGTTTTGCACCTGGTTCCATTGGTGTTGATACCGGGTTGCAATTTTCCATTTGTACTTCTTCAAAATCTCCTTTGCATATTTCTCCTGTGATATTAAAATGTCTGTCTCTCCTTTTTTAACCTCCAAACCGAGGAAAAACTTCAACAAGCCCAAGTCTTTCATCTCAAATTCTCGTGTCATTGTACTTTTGAACTCTTCTATCATTTTATCATTGTTGCCTGAGAAGATGAGGTCATCGACATAAAGAGCGACAAGTATCATATTATCTCCATTCTTCTTTGGGTAAAGTGAATGTGGGACATTGTTTGTACCCGTTCCCCTTGAAGTATGTATTGATACGAGTATTCCATGCTCGCGGTGCTTGTTTCAACCTGTAAAGTGTCTTCTTCAATTTTAGTACCTTCTTCTCTTCTCCAATTTTCATGTATCCGGGAGGTTGTTTGAGGTATACTTCTTCTTCAAGCACACCATTCAAGAATGGTGACTTGACATCCATTTGAAAAATCGGTCATTTGAATTGAGTAGTTTGGAAAATGAGCAATCGGATTATCTCCATTTTAGCGACGGGAGCAAACACTTCGTCATAGTCGATTCCCGCCTTTTGCTTGTATTCCTTCGCAACAAGTCGCATCTTGTACCGCTCAATCTTGCCTTGAGTATTCATCTTTTTCTTGAATACCTACTTCACACCTATGGGCTGATTTCCTTCCGGTAATTCTGTCACTTTCCATGTGTTGTTGCAATAAATCGCTTTAATCTCCTCATCCATGGCAGTTTACCACTTTGTGTATCGCACTGCCTCTTCAAATCTGATATTTTCAGCATCTACCAGAAGACATACAAGGTGTATCTCATTTGTTGAGTCATACAAATCTCGCAAACTTCGCATTTTGGGTTATCATGGTTCATCTTCATCATCGAAAATTTCTGAGTTTGTTGGTGCACTTGTTGGTGCAGCGACTGATGATTCTCCAACTTCGATATTGACTTCCGTTGAATTGTTCCAGTCTCATTCGCTTGCTTCATTTACTCCAACATCGCGGCTCACTATCACCATCTTGCTAATCGGGTCAAGTAGTTTGTATCCTTTTGTCTTCTCATCATATCCAATAAAGATATACCTTTTGCTTTCGTCCTCGAGCTTCTTTCTTCGTTGATCCGGTACGTGAGCATAAGCCACATTACCGAAAACTTTGAGATGAGAGATTGTAGGCTTTTGTCCGCTCCAAGCCTCTTGTGGTGTTTGATCATCTAACTTCGCATGTGGACATCGATTCTGTACGTAGATGGTACATTGCACGGCTTCTGCCCAAAATTCCTATGGCATCCTTTTACTCTTGAGCATTGAGCGAACCATGTCGAGAATGGTCTGGTTCTTTCTCTCGACCATACCATTTTGTTGAGGGGTGTACAGTGCGGTTAGAAATTGTCTTATGCCTTGCTCCTCGCAGTACTCCATGAAAGCCGTCGAATTATACTCACCACCTCTATCGGATCGTACAGCTTTGATGTGTCTACCAGTTTCCTTCTCCACCATTACTTTAAACTTTTTAAACATCTCGAATGCCTCAGATTTTCCTTTCAGAAAGTAAGTCCAAGTTTTTCGTGAGTAATCATCGATAAAGGAAATGAAATTTCAATGTCGATTTTCTCGAATCGATTCGGTTTGAAAATCTAAGTTAGTGTACCCTGTAAGGATCAGATCCTTAGCGCCGTACATTAGCATATAGTCCCTCGTTCTCCTAAGATACTTGAGGATATTTTTAACGGTAGTCCAATGAGCATGTCCCAGATTGGACTGATATCTGCTGACAATTCCCACAGCATAACATATGTCGGGTCGAGTACACAACATGCCATACATAGACTACCGACTGCTGATGCATAAGGAATATGTCTCATATCCTCAACTTCTTGAGGTATCTTAGGACTTTGTTCCTTCGACAAATGAACTCTGTACCTGAAAGGTAATAATCCCTTCTTGGAGTCCTACATCTTATATCGAACCAACATTTTGTCGATGTACGATGCCTGAGACAATGCTAGTGTTTTGTTCTTGTGATTCCGAACAATTTGGATTCTAAGAACAAACTGAGTCTCTCCCAAATCTTTCGTTTGGAATTGTGTCGCTAGCCAATGCTTAATGTCAGTTAGAAATCCCACATCATTCTCAATGAGTAGGATATCTTCAACGTACAACACCAAGAAAACTACTGTAGAGTTTATTATCTTCCTGTAAACACAAGGATCATCAACATTCTGTTTAAAGCCATAAGATTTGATCGCAGTATTAAACCTTATATTTCAAGATCGAAATGCTTGTTTCAACCCATACATGGATCTTTTAAGCTTGCAAACATTTTGCTCATGATCCTGTTCAATGAACCCCTCTAGTTGAGCCATATAGATACTCTCCTCAAGATTGCCATTTAGAAAGGTAGTCTTGACATCCATTTGCCAAATTTCATAATCATAAAATGTGGCAATGGACAAGAGTATTCTAATCGATTTGAGCATAGCAATAGAAGAGAAAGTTTCTTCAAAGTCCACCCCCTCTCTTTGGGTATAACTCTTTGCTACAAGTCGAGCTTCAAAGGTCTGTACCTTACCAGATTGGTCTCGTTTCCTCTTGTAGATCCATTTGCGACCAATAGGTTTTACCTCATTTGGTTGATCTACAAGTTCCAAGACTGAATTGAAGTACATTGACTTCATTTCAAGAGTCATGGCTTTCATCCACTGATCTCTATCTTCATCATTCATTGCCGGTTTATAGGTCAATGGATCCTCAACGCAATCATCAGGTAAGATGATCTATGTTTCTGCCAAACCCAAGTAACGATCGGATTGAGTTATAACTCTCCCACTACGTCGAGGCCTTCTCAACTCTTGAGAAGGATGTGATTGACCAGAAGTGCTAGCTCCATCAATAACTCTTGTTGAAGGACCAGCCTGATCAACAACTCTTTTCGTTTTATTAGTAGCTTCTTTAGAAATCTCAATCAATATTAGTTTGCTGTGAGGTTGATGATTTCTTACGTGGTCTTCCTCTAAGAATGTAGCGTTTGTTGATACAAACACTCTATTTTCTTGAGGGTCATTAAACAGACCACATTTCGTCTATTTGGGGTATCCTACGAATAGACATAATTTTAAACGACATTTAATTTCTTGGGGTTTTGCACCAACACATGTGCTGGGCTTCCCCAAATCCTGAAGTGACATAAACTACCTTTACTCCCTCTCCATAACTCATAAGGTGTTTATGAAACACTCTTAGAAGAAACCATGTTCAAAGTGTATGCAACAATCTGCACTACATATCCCCAAAACGAATCAGGTAATTAAGCGAAACTCATCATAGACCGAAGAATGTGTAACAGAGTTCTATTTCTCCTATCTGATACACCGTTCCGTTGGGGTATATCAGGGGCTGAGAGTTGAGACATTATTCCATGTTCTATCATATAGTCCTGGAATCTTAATTCCATATACTCTCCACCTCAATCTGATCGAAGTATTTTAATAGTTTTTCCTAATAGATTCTCAACCTAAGTCTTATACTCTTTGAAATTTTCAAGAGCTTTGGACTTGTGATGCATTAGGTAAAGATAGTCATACCTTGAATAGTCATCAATAAAACTAATGAAATATTCATACCCTCCTCGTGTTTTGACATTCATTGGACCACAGAGATCTGTATGCATGAGTTCTAAGGTTTCTTTGGCTCTATAACCTTTTTCGAAAAAAAGTCGTTTAGTCATTTTACCCTCAAGACAGGACTCACATGGAGGTAAAAAGTTGTCTTCTAACTCATTTAGAAGTCCTCTTTTAACCAATATATCAATCTTATTGAGATTAATGTTGCCTAGTCTTAAGTGCTAAAGATAGGTATTAGAAGAAATCTTTTGTCATTTATTTTGAGTTTCTGTTCTTTTAAACATCTCGGTATTTAAAATAGCTTTTGTTTCGCTCGGTTTTAACATATATAAGTTGTTTTTCAATTTTGTAGAACAAATATGAATACCTCTTTTGAAAATGAATACCTCATTGATTTCGAAAGATACTTTATACAATTGTTCTAATAAACAAGAGATAGATATTAGATTTCTTTTCGTTACAGGAACAAAAAGTATATTATCTAGTATAATGAATCTATCTCCGAAAAGCAACTTTAAATTTTCTACTGATCTTACTGAGACAACTTCTCCTGTTCCAACCCTGAGTGTTATCTCGCCTTCTGCAAGTATTCTCCAGGAACTAGTTTCTTGAAAAAAAGAACAAATATGATTAGTGGCCCCTGAATCTAGTATCCAAGTTGAGTGATCATACTCTACTAAACATAATTCTACAACTAATAAATCATATTTACCTTGTTGTGCCTTTTCGACTTTCTTCTCTGCAAGGTATTTTGGGCAGTGACTTTTCCCGTGCTCGTTTTCATTGCAATGGAAACATTTTCCATTATCTATATTTTGAACCTTGCGTTTGCGGTCAATAGGAATCTTTATCTTTCCCCTTACCCCTTTTGTCATATACCTCCCAAACTGTTCGATTTGCATTTGAACCAGGGTTTAGGGGACATTCCTCAGTTAAAACAAACCTCAAATCATCATTTGCAAGTATTATGTGTAGGTTTGATTTCCTTGTTGCATAATTTTCGCCGTTTAATTTCTCAAAAGCGAGTAATTGTACTATTGAGCTTGACATGCTAAGATTTAAAACAAATTCTATTATTGAATTGACTTAATCCTTTTTTTTTAATCGAATCAGATTGAGCAAATGTAATAATGTACCCAAAGATTATTAATTTGCAACGGTACTTTAGTGAGTTAGAGCAACAGCTACCGAGGGGCAGTCCATTACTCCTTCACTAAACCAAGACATTCTTGACTTGAACATTAATCCCAGAATAACTCTTATTCCTATAGTCTTTTAGTTATCGCCACTTTGGTCAAGAATATACTAACTCTTAGTAATTCTTCATAAGTGTGACCCGCCATTTTCATCCCTCAGAGATCGGCCCCAACAATGCCATCGAATGAAAAAACCAAAATTGGGAATGGACCTAAGAAATCCTATCCATTTCTGGAGTTTCATATTACGACCCTCCGAATGGGTAGTTGCTCTAGGGCAACATGCAGGTGGAAAATGGGAATCTCACGGTGCAACCTAGTGGTGGAGACCATAGGACGTGATGATATACTTCCTTCTCCCTCTAAATATAAATACTTTCTCTATTTACCTTGTTATTGACTCATGCAAATACCTCCGAATCGAGGCCGCTTTCAGGGCGACACGAGGTCGAGCATGAATCACATGGGGTGAATTTTTCAGAGAGTGTAAAAAGAAAACGATGTATCTCATATACATTTTTTCTCCCACTAAGTATTTTAGACGGTTAGGTATATTCCGGCTAATTAAATATAATCTAAGTCTAGGTGATTTTTCCAAGTATAACATTTATACTGGATTTTTTACCTATGATGTCTAGGTGATTTTTCCTTACATAATTCATGCATGCTCATGAAACTGGCCTAACTAAGCTCAAGTATTGGCCCGATCGCCAGATAGCAGATGTTCCGTAAACCGTCAACTTAAGTACCTCCAGCCTTAGATAAGATCATGTCAAATGAGCTTTCTTGTAACCGCAGTTTTACAAGATATCGACCTATTTTAATTATTAAAATTGATAGCGCTTGGTTGTTAACCAAAAGTGAGCATGCATTTATCTTTGTTATATATTTTAACGTCTATCTCGTTTTATGACGTTGAAAATAACCTATAACATGCATCTAACATATTTTATATAACTATTATATAATCATCCATTCCATGCAATAATATAACAATTTATATCTATCACTCATGGAACCCAAAACATGCATACTATATAGTATAACAATTATAACATATTTGTAATGCATAAAACATGCTTATCCTATGGTGGGATTTTAAATCTATATGACATACTTCATGCATATACGTTTTCTATTTAATTATAACATACATTCATAATTTATAATTAATTAAACACACTAATGTGGATTGGTTTAAGCATTTTAAAGCAAACAATTAAAAAAAACTATTACATTAATAATTAAAAATAACTTGAACCGCTCCCGAGGATCACGAACCGATCGAACCAACCCCTAAAAATGTTGAACCCGACCCCAACCAGTAGAAAAACACCCAAACCGCCTCCTCCATCTTCTTCTTTGGTTCAGCTTGCTTTTGTTTCTATTATCGATCAATTACAACCTAAAATAGACTCTAATGACTCCATAAAAATTACGGATCTTTCTGCACTCATTAAAGCCCATTAGGCCAATTACAATAATTGTATCAAATGGAAGCATAAAAAATGCCAAAAACCATAAACATCCACTTTAGCAACCACAATTTTCATTCATGAAATGATACCCACCATGCTCAAATTAATATAAGTAAAGTGCCTAAAACTTGCTTTAATACCAATTGACGGTGTTAATATAACACATGCGCAATTTGATCTTAGGCACTCTAAGTACATCAATTATAATAAATTAGCTAGCACGTTCAAAAGCATTAAAACTTAATGAGTTTGAATACTAACCTTTATAAGTTTAAATTCCTTTTTCCTCACAAACCGGTTTCGAACCACCACTAGTGTCTTCCCTATTATTCTCTGGCCTTCGAACGGAATTGTGGAATCCGATGAGTGACTAAACTTAATAGAAATTTAGTATATGTAAAGGGAGAGTTTTGAGAGATTTTCTTAAAGTTTTTCAGGAAGAACCTTGATCACTATATTTATAGAGTGATATTTGCATATTCATCCAAATTTGAGATTACCAAATTTTGACACTCAAAATTGTGGGATTACTTGATAAGCATGCAAGTTTGAATTAACCAAATTTTGACACTCAAAATTCCACTCAAATTTGTGGAATTATGGCAAACATGCAAGTTTGTTAAACCAAATATTGACACTCAATATTCCACAAACTCAAACATGGAATTTTACATTAATTGAAGTTATCATTTTGACTTTCTCTATTTTAATTCAATAATTAATTTGAATAATTAATTTAAAATCAAAATAATATTAAATGATTAATTAAACAATTTAATTGATATTTAACATTAAATCAAATGCCGATCCCAATCAATTCCGGCATATATTGATGATGAAGCCCTATTCATAATTAAAATATTTAAATCCTATTTAAATATCTCTAATTCTCTCGTTTTGTTTAATTCGTAATTAAATCAAAATGCAGTTAAATATATCGTATATATTTAGCGCATATTTCCTAATTTGAGTTGGAACACTTCAAACTCATTTGTCACACTATTCTAAGGTTTAGTAAGATATGAGCTAGCAAGGTGACCTAATGGACCTACAAATCATGGGCTCCAACGATTTGAGATTAACCGGCTAAACTCATTAACCTTTTAACCAACATTCGTTAACTACTAGGACACTCCACTTTAGCCTAGTAGTTGTACTCCCTCACTATAGATATATTTCTGTCTATTTGATATAACCATGATTAGTAAGTCGATCCTTCATAGGTTGTTCGTAACTAGAGCTGGGTCAATTTACCATTTTTACCTCTAAAGTTACTTCTTGTTCCTTAAGTCCCACTGATCCTCTAATTAACAATTGGTTTGTGGTCCAACTGCCAAACCGAATCTCTCTTAGGCCAATGAGAAGGTAGGGCCCCTTGTTCAAGACCTAAAGTCAGTACTTAAGGGAAAACCTCTCTTCCATCCCTAAAAGCGGGTAGGAGTGAATTCTATCTTGCTCCCTATGTCCCCAACTATTCACCCAGTCTTACCCTTGAAATGGGAGGCTTATTGAGTCGGCGAACTCGGACCACTCTCACCCATGCAAATCTAAGTATAATTTTGAATAAACAAGAGTTCATAGTTAGCTCAGGGTTAAGGTCGAGTTACCTAGGTCGTCGAGTTACCTAGGTCATCGAGTGAAAAATCAGTCTCAACAGTAAACGACATTATAAAGTGAGAGTGATTTTTTTCATGGTCCGATCATATGCAATACTCATTGCATAGGATGCTCCCACTCACATATCTCCACATATACAATTTAGTGATCACATTGTTTATATCATATACAAAAGGGCCGCATCCATAGTGTCCCCAAGATAAGGTACTCAGCCTTATCCCTATACTATAGATCATTTTGACTATATACTTGAACTTGATCCACTCTTATGTCTCTACATATAGTTCAAGTAATCATACTATAGCTGGAGAATTCTTAGTTTATTGGATTTAGATTAATGATAGTAAAATTCATTTGATTCAATAACGATCTTTACTGAATAAACATCAATAATAACTTTATTGACAATAGAATATGTTTTTGTTTACAAACTATGAGTTTTACAACATAAAACCCAACAATTTCTTCCTATCTCGACTCAAGCAACCAGATGCCCTTTCTTATCCTTCAGGTGTAGCAGGTGATCCTTTAAGAATATCGAGTAACCTTTCTCTGTGAGTTGCCCCATACTCAATATGTTGGTCTTGAGGTCTAGTACGTAATCAACATCTTGGATTGACCCCATTACACCATCCTTTTGCAAGAAATGTATCGTACCTCGGCCTTTGACCTCTATCTTTGACGCATCTCCAAATGACACATGACCATCTTCAATCTTTTGCATCTCTTTGGATAGGTACTCGTGACCGCACATATGGTTGCTTGCCCTTGAGTTGACATACCACAGAGTGTTGTTGTTCGTTCAACTTCGTTCATGCTAACTAAAATTATGAATAATTTTCTAAGGTCGTTGGTTTGAATTTTAATACTTTCTAAAAAAAATAAATAAATTATATTCTTAATTAAAGCAAGTTTTGGATGAAACACGTGATGGTATAATATGCCATATAGTTTAATTTTTGTGAATTAAATATTTATTTTATATGATAAAAAGGAGAATTGAGTGCAAACAAATTATTTTTTAGTTTTTGCCTAATTTCATAATGGACGACTAAATTATAATATTACGATATTTTAAGTTACTTACACTTTGGAGCTTCTTCTTGGAGAGAAGAAAGACTCGTGTTATTGAGGTTCCTTCTTCCGTCAAGATCCGAGAGAAATCCGCAAGGTAAGATCTCGAACGTTACTCTCAAGATCTGAGATCTTCGTTTGGGAATAGAGCGTTAAAGTTTACTATCTTCATCTAGGGAAGATCCGCCACTGATTTTGTGAGGAAATCGGACGAAACGTCGAGATCTGAGAATCTTTCCAAGAATGGTAAGGATGTTATCATACCTCTTGTTGACTTCATAACTCGTCGTATGATTAAGTAAAAATCAAGAAAAAAAATATTGGCACGTAGGTTGTAGTATGATCTAAAACTTTGTTGAAGAAGTCATTACGGTTTGGATTAAGAATCGAGAGATATAAAAATGAGAAGAACATCAGAATACTAATCGAAAACCTCGTTTTTCTGCTAGGAGGAGAGAGAAGATGACGGCGCGCCATGTGTCAACCGGCAAGAGGACCGCGTGCGCCAACAATCACCGGACACGGGTCGAATGTCGCTTGGGAAGACGTGGCCCCAGCCTTCTAGCGACACGCGTCCCCAGCCATGCAACCCGACCTGCGTCCCTCGGCTGACCCGGTACCCGTGCGACGAAACAAACCGCGGTGACTCGTTGTCCACCCGAACCATTGCACCTAAACCGAACCGATGACCTGCGACTGTAGAAAATCGGGGGCGTGTGACACTTGCGCATGGAACTTGCGAGTGACTTCATCCCGGCGCGTGGAAGCGCATTTTCATCCCGTTCGACTCCTGTTTTTCCTATTTTCCTCCCGAATCCAATCCTAACTCTATTTTGTATGAAATAGGACCTAATTGAGGAAAAATCACTACTTTTCGATATGTTAATTGTGTGGAAACGTTGTGTAAGGGCACGCATCATCCAGGTAAGTCACCACACGGAACTTTAGGAAGAAATACTTGAAGGAGTCGCTTGGAATGCATGCATGCTAGTTTAATTATCTTAGGTGGTAGCCTTCCGTGATTGAATGTAGGTATTTGATTGTTAAAAGTAAGATGTATTGTGTGAAATATTATGAGAATTATCTGAGTATTGCTGTTATGCTTTAAGCTTCCACTTTATATATATATGTTTAATTCATGTGAAAGGAGGATGGGAACTTGTGAATTCTGTGCTCTGGGAGTTGATGGATGTTATCGCCCCGTTGAGCATGTTTGTTTACTTTGCATGAATTTTGTATAATGATGATGGATGATAGTTGTGTACACTCAGTTGAATTTTCATGATCCACAGGTTTGATAAAGTCTAGGGATATGTGGTTAAAGTGACAAGTCAGTAAGTGTAGACATAACCTTTCCCTAGGAGCCTAAGAAACTACCATGGCATACGAACCACCTCTAGAGTACCCTTAGGCTACTTGTGTGTGGATGGTGTTATAGCTTCGTGGGGGACCAGTGGGTTCCTGATCAGGACTTGACTGCTCGATTGTCGTTTTAGCATGGGAAACGAGATACCCACGTCGTAACTGACCATTTAGCTAGATGGGATAGGAGAGACAACCCTCCAAAATACAGGGGGATTACCAGGTAATCTCATAGCCATGCCGAGGTAGCCATTCGTAGGGTACCAGTCCAACACAAGTTAGCATAAGAGGAACTCTAGGGGTATAAATGAAAGGACTAAGAACCAAAGAAGCCCCAAGGGGCAAGCCCTAATGAGTTAAGATCAGAACCAGATGTTCTAAAGCCAAAGGAAAGTCTATGGATGTTTGTTAAGTTTAGGTGCGATGAGAGTCTACAAGTAGGTGGTTTACTGAGTATAATTTTATACTCATTCTTGTTATACCTTTCTTTTTCAGGTACGTGAGGCGATGGGTCAAGAGAGGGCGCGTTGAACGAGGTGGATTGTCACAGAGAGAGCGTGTCCCGGGGCGTCAGTTCGGTCTTACTGATTAGTACACTTTGTCCTTTATGTTTTCTTTCCTTGTCTATATCTAGTCACATATGACCTCTTTATATTGAAACGCTTTTCTTATGAAATAAATGAAACACTTTTGAAATAATGTTTTCTTTTGAATTTTTTTGCATACACACTACATGTCATAGTTATTGTTAGTCACGACTTGAGGTTAAACTTTTTTTGAGTCATGACAGAATCAGTGGTACTTAAGGCGAAAGATGTAATCACAGGGGTAAAACGGATTTTTGACCCAGTTGTAATTATGAACAACTCATGAAGGATCGACTTGCTTGTAATGATTATATCAATAGACATAACTTGTTCTACCGTGCATAAGAGTGTAACTCTAGGTCTATAGTGGAGTGACTTATACTTAATGAATAAAAATTGATTAATTAATTAATTTTGTATCATTGGATCTTATAATCGGTAGGTCCATAAGGTCCTCTTACTAGCTCATAGTAACGCTAAAAGGTTCAATTTATTTGGAAAAAAATTTGAAATGTCAAATAAATATTTAATATATTAGATATATTAAATAAATAAATAAAATATATTTAATTTGAAGGGTTCAAAATAATATTTAATATGTTAAATATAAATAAAAAAATATATTAATTTGAAATGTTCAAATTAATATTTAATAGATTGAATACTTCGAGGAAATATATTTATTGTATTTAATACAATTAAATATTAAATTAATCAATATATTTTGATACATTAAATAAAAATATATTTAAAATTTGAATGAGATTCAAATTAATTAAATATATTAGAATATCTTATAATATTTAAATATGATTTGTATAAGATATTATATTCTAATATATTAGATATGCAAATATATTATTTGGCAAAAATTCTCAAAGAGTCTCTATAAATAGGACTTCGTGATGAGCGAAACACATACGAATCTCTCCCACTTTCTCTGAAGAATGAAATTACATCTACAGACAATTCTCGAAACTCTTTCTCTCCAATCCCTTTGCAATTTTATTTCAAGAGGCTCTTACAAGTCTTGACCTTGTTTGAGTCATAGCAAAGAAGAATTTGTGGAACGTTGAAGAGCTTTTGCATGGTTGGAATACTTCAAAGTGTCTTGAAAGTTATGGTCTCTTCAAAAGTAGAGTTTTTGCTCTCCTACTTATTGCTTTTGTTTTAATTATTAATAAAATTAAAACGGTAACCAATGCTTACGCCACGTGGATGAAGAGTTCATTCCTTTCAAACTATGCATAAGTGAATTAGATAAATGCCCCAAGTCAACATTTCGCCTGTGATTTTTCGAGCTCCCAAACACCCCAACACCACCCCTTGTAACTTCACGAACCTGAAAAGAAAAGATTAGAAAGGGGTGAGTATAAATATACAAACCTAATTGTAGGCTCTTATCGCAACCAAGTCTTAAGAGAAAACCACAAATTATTCTCTTGATCCTAGAGTCTTAGTACTCTCAGTTTATAGCTTGGGGTAGAAGAAACTTAACTTTCGTAACGGTATTCAGCATTTGAGGATGAGATGCTACCTCATAGAACTCTGTACCAAGGTGGGAGACATCATGGTGAGTACTAACCTACTCATCGTCTATGAAAAAGATTTATTGGTCATATTTAAAATAACAATTTTTATTATATAATATAATAAAAAATATTTTTTTAATTAGGTCATATTTAATAAAACATTTCAATACATATACAATATAAATTATAAATTATATATATCTATATCTATATATAGATATAGATATATATAATTTATATAGGATGACCTAACAATAAGGGCCGGTCAGGCATTTCCTTCGTTTCACTAATTCACCGTGAATATTTCTCTCTTAATATGAAGATTACAAATCAAAAATATTTTTTCCTTTATATTTAATATATAAAATTATTAAATATTAATTTGAATCTTTTAAACTTTTATTATAATTTAGGTTCGTTTGATCGGTGTTATAAACTCTAATAATATAAAATTAATTAATTCTTTTTTATTCATTAATTATTGATCAATATACTATAGACCTATAATTGAATTCTAGTACCCTATAATAAGTTGTGTTCATGTATGTAATCACTACAATCAAGTTGATTATCAATTTTAAACGAATTATTTGTAACTATCGTTAGATTAAAAGTTTGTTTTACCCTTGTAAATATATTTTTCACTATAAGAACTATTGAATTTCTAATTAACAAATTTTTTACGATTAACTATAAACTAAGTCATACCAATGAGAGGGTGTGCTCTCATTGTTTAAGTTTACAAAATGGTAGACATATTGAATCGGTTGTGAAAGTCATTCTCACCTATACAAATCAAATACAAGTTTCCCGTAAGGAATAGTTCATAACTCCCTCAAGATTAAAATCGCGTCACATATTATCATCCCATAAAATACTAATATTCTCAATCAACACATTTAGAAGAAGAGATTAAATATTTCATAATTCAATCTTAAATATTTTGTGCTTTTCAAAGCTAATATTCTAATCACAAATATAAAATAGATATTTGGTGCTTTCGGCTTCCCCTCAAGGTTTTCCACATCTTGGCTGACACACGGTTCAGTGTTTGGGTCTGATACCATTTGTAATAGTCCAAGCCCACAACTAGCCGATATTGTCCAGTTGGCTCGTTATCTATCGTAGTCAACCTCACAGTTTGAAAATGTGTCTACTACGGAGAGGGAGAAGTTTTCACATGCCTATAAGGAATGCTTAGTTTCCCTCTCCAACTAATGTAACTATATTGCACCAAATATTGAGGTCATTGAATGCAAAATTTAGAAGAACCAACTTCATTGTATAACTTCTCTCAAATGACACCTCAACTCAAAGAATTATGTCAAATCAACACATAGTGAAGGAAAAAATAGAAATTTAATACAAATTTAACGGCAAAATAGATAGGTAAGAATTGTCCCTTTGAAGCCCCTCTTATTATGTAACATAGATTTAATAGTTGGAGAACCATCTACCCGTTTTCCACCTTAATATATTACTATAGGGTCAAATCTCCATGAGTAAGAATATATATATATATTTTTTTTTAATTTTTTTTATTATAGTATATGGATAACTACATGCATTCGTTTAACAAAAAAAAGTAATTTAATAATTTAAAATATCTATTAATAATATAATAACTTTTTAAAATAATAAATATGTTGCATACATTTATATTTTAGACTCTAATAGTAGAGTCACTAAAGGAATATTTCTTAAAGTACTCAAGTCATGTGTTATTTTTACGTTTCAGGTACAAGCAAGACATCCTTATAGGGATGACAGAGGTGATGCATGAAGACCGTGGAGTTGGTGTTAGGGTAGTTGCTTTTCATCTTATTTTATACACAATTTTCACTTGCAACCATAATGACAAATTGAATAATAGCAAAGTCACCTGACCATTTTATTTAGGAAACGTGTGGATTTAGGGCATTACAATACGTGGATTAGTACCAGGAAAAGAAGAGCATCACATCAAAACTCATTTTTCTTCACAACGGTAGAAACAATGGCAAGCGAAGTTGGTGGGAAATTCAGAAGTTTCAACACATTGAGACGTTGAATTTGGGTAAACCTCTAGGCACTTTTGGTGACATCCAGTGATGTCGCATGCATATTCGAACATCTTCACATCACATTGTTTTGTGTGGGTTGCTAGAGGCACCATCCAACCAGCTGCACAAATTTTCAAAGTTATAAATGCTTTAATACCCATCCAGGCTTACAACACAAAACTTAAAGACATCTAAACAACCATACGTACTTGAGAGAACTAGGACAAGAACAAAGAGGGAGCAAGAGAAGTTCGCCATCTCCTAAAATATCGGTGTTATAATATACTAAATTTATGTGTTTGAATGTAGAATTGGTTTGCTGATTTGCCATTGTAGAGTTTGTATGTATATACACATTTCATTTAACAAATATGGTGACTCTATAACTTTTATATCTTCCTTGAAAAGTAGGCCAACTATGGTAGCTTCAAACCCTTGTGGAATTATCTAATCTTTTCATGGAATGACCTTAATTCTTTAGTGATAGCAATTATTTATTCACACCATACAGACTTATCAATCAATTGTTTATTCACACCATACAAACTTATCAATGTATAAATTATTTGATTCCACTATTATTTAGCTATTAGCAATGGTAAAGAAAAGACAAGTAAATAAGTTTTTTTGTTGGCCAAAGGCTTTATGAGAATCAGATCAATATCAATGTATAAATGATGGTTGCACCATATCAATGAGTGTTGGTTTACAATTTATTTGTTGTAAAGCTTTATCCAATGGTTGTTGAGTTGCACTTATTGTTAGTATGTTTTGGTTGTTTAGCAGGAAGGGCTACACGGAATGTAGTTTTCTAGATTTTAAGCATGAATGCTTCAACGTGTCTTTTTAGTTTTATGTACGTTTGTTTCCAAATTTTGATGAAAGCATGATAAATATTTAAAAAAAAAAATTATTCTTTTTCCTTTTGCATACTTTTATAACAAATTATTAATGAAAACATGAGGGATATTGTTTTTCTATAGAACTTTGCCGAAGAAATCATATCGATTCGATCCGCCGTTTATTTTAGGTAAATATCTAGATATATGCGTTCCATTACGGCTTACCGTAGGTATCATATTTGTTCTTTTATTATAGGCAAATATATTGTATCCATTTATTGTTCATTCCATATCATTTGTAATTTACAGTAGTTCTCTATTTTGAAAATGATTATAAATAGAAAACTTTCATCACCATTTAGGTGTGGTGGTTTTAACAAATATTCTCATGGTATCAGAGCCCCTTCGGTTTAGCAACCTTGATCCTTTCTTCTCATTGGCTTCCGAATTCTCTTATATCTTCTTTCTTTCAATACTCTAATTCATATGATCACCATCAAACTTTCTTCCTCCAATTATCTTCTTTCGAAAAGCCAACTTATCTCTTTCCTGATAGTCAAGACATGTTGGGCTATGTTGATGGAACTATGCTTCCACCACCTCGCTTTGAACCAGAAACCTCCTCAACACTTAACACAAAATATTTGGCATGAAAAGCACTCGATCAACGAATTCTTTGTCTCCTACTCTCTTCTCTCACCGAGGAAGCCATTTTTATCGTCGTTGGTCTCTCTATTGCACGTGACGTTTGGCTCGCATTGGTAACTATGTTCAGCCATCATTTGGAAGCTTGTGAACTGAGACTCAACGATGACTTGCAGCTGATGAAACGTGACACAAAACATGTTACTAAGTATGCTCGTACCTTCAAAAGAATTTGTGACCAATTTTTCAACTTTTTCTACATCTCAAATGGTTCTCACCCCTCTCCCCTATTTTACAGATTTAGTCTCAAAAGCTTAAAGTTTTGAGTTGTTCCAGTGCTCTCTTGAGTTTTCTGACTCCACTCCTACGACATTCACAGCCATTAATCATGGTCGCACCCATTGAAGTCATCATGCTTCCTTTAGCAACTAGCGAGGTCATTCTTATTCCCACAAAAATAACTATTCCAACCGAGGACAAACCAACTCAGGTCATGGTCGTCGACCACCTCGTTGTGAAATATGTCGAATGGAGGGCCATTATGCTGACCGCTGCAACCAACGGTACGTTCGGCCTTGCTGAAGCCTTTTGTAGTACTTGGCAGCTTGCGAAGGCTTCCGCAAGGTGAGAATTTTGTATTATTTGGTAGCTTGAGAAAAGTCATTGATTGCTTTATTCCCGCAATGAATGTAGGTCATCTAACGTGTTAGATCTTATTTATTGTGATATTTGGGGTTCTTCCCCATCAAACCCAATTCAGGTTTTCTTTACTATGTTATTTATATTGACGATTATTCTCAATTCACTTTTTACCCTTTACAATTTAAATATGATTTCTTTGATATTTTTCTTCAATTTCAAAATTTTGTGAAAAATTAATATTCGGATTGTTTCAAGGTTTTTGAAGGTTATGGAGGTGCCAAATTAAGAAAGTTTAGGTGACAGTAACTTATACACTCTCTTATGGAAGATATGCTGTAATAACCAAAATTTACAACCCACTTTAAACTAATTGTGGTTAAAAAATAACTACCTACCCCCTCCATTGGGCTATATGTACGTATATATAAGAGATAGAATCCAAATACATTTTTAAAAAAGGGTGAGCAATCTTGTAGAAGAAAATGAAGTCTCTAAGCATATTTTGTTTAATCCTATTGATTGCTTTGGAACCAAACAATATGATTAAGTCATGTTTAGCAGCATCCAAGATGCAAACTAGGCTGTCAGCATCCAAGATACAACATGTACTTTCCCATTGGCAAGTGACCATTTTGAATTCGATGGCGGATTCAGCTCTGGTCGTTCACTGCAAGTTGAAAGATAACGATCTGGGCGAGCATGTCATCAATGTCGGAGGCAATTACAACTAGAGCTTTAAAGAAAATCTTTTTCAAACAACATTGTTTTGGTGCAATTTTAGCAACAAACATGGCCAAGCTACTGGTGATGTTATCTAGCAAGAGCAACAAAGTTGGCTTAGTGATCAATGTGTTGATCATAACTGCATTTGGACAGCGGAAGACCAAGGCATTTCCTTGCATTATAATCCTACCAACACCAACAACTTAATGTATCCTCGGAAATGATGTAATCCATTCTTCAATTACATTATCTCGTCAATCCTAAGCTGTAAATAAAAATACTTGTTATTTATTTATGGTTCAAGATTCATCTCTTCAATATTTATTGAAATAAAAAGGGTAATAGTGATACTGACGTATAATGCACCACAATTTACAAAGAGTTCTCATTCATCAAAACTTCTCATGTTTGACTTAATAACAATAAGTTAGTACTTTCTATCCATTATTAAGTAATAATCATGATAACATATGAGGTCACTTTCTATCGAAGCGTTCTCATAGATGCGTCAATAAAGACCTTCATTGAAGCAAGGTATAAGACGTCGACAAAAGCTACATACGACAATGCTTCCGGCATGTCGTTAACATATGTGATCTTTTCTTGTTTAGGCATACAACCTCTTCTCTCACAAGGTTCTATCGATGCAAAGGCCAACATTTTTTTTTTTTCGAAAATGTGTTTTTCGACATAAATATCTAGAAAAGTTCAAATCATATTTTTTTTAGGTAGAAAATCATAACAATCATAAAAATAAAATTTTAATTTTTTTTTTCTCTTTTTGGTAAGTTACACAAATGACAAATAAATCCATAATATTTTACATCAAAAATGTTACTTTTTAATATTGTATTTTGAAAGTGTGGCTTATATAAAGTTGACCTAAAAAAAACGACCCATGAAATTAATGCATGAATGGTCCTTAAACTTTAAGCTAAATAAAAATATCTAAAAAAAATCATCATTCTCAAATCTCACCTTCTTAGTTTAAATTCTATATAATCAAAAAATTTATAATTTTACCTACAAATCTATATAGGATTAGAATAATATTTTGAGGTCAATATTTAGGATATATATATACTATATAATTATATTTGTGATGACAATATTCAACGTCAACAACTTCACTTTAAAATATTTGGCGATCTACATTGCAAGTGAAAGGATGATGATTAGGGTGAGCATGTACTCCGCACTGGAGATAATTACAACTGGAGTTTTAAAGAAAATTTTTGGCGATCTACATTGTTTTTGTGTCATTTTAGCAGTAAATATAGACAAGTTACCAGTGATTTTTTTCGGCCAGATAAAGGGAACTAGTTTAGTGATCAATGCATTCATCGTAAGTGCACTTGGGCAGGTGGAGACCAAGGTATTCTCTCAATACCATCAAAATTTATTGATGTAACACTAAAAATTCTTAAGGTCTTCAAATTAATGTATGTAATACCCAGCAGTCCAAAGGAGGTATAACTAAATAAATAAATAAAATAAAACAAAACAAAATATTAGGAAAAAAAAAAAAAGAGAGAGAGAAAAGAAGGATATGACAGGCGCAGTCAATCAGTCACTCCGAAAGTCCCATCCTTCATCTGAGACGGAATAGAAGGGGTGAGAGTAGGTTTAAGGGGGCTTGCCGTTTGTCGAAAGGAGAAGGCACCGGAGGTAGGAGATTGAAACCCAACCCACGCTCGCCGGAGAAACTTGAGCTTTAGATCCACGGGTGTTCGGCGGTCGACTTCGGATGGATACAAACCGAGGAGGGAAGTCGAACGAAGGAAGAATGCCAAGGTACGTTCATGGGTTTTTGAGAGCTTCTACCGTTAGATTCATCCCCTAAGCTTCATGGGATTGACCCGATTTCAGTTGTTATGTATATGCGGGAGGACGATCTATGAGATTTGAGGAGGATCGTGGGTGTCGGAAACGAATCAGAGGATGAGGCGACGACAAGCATGCAGAGGTGAGTGAAAGAGAAAGGAGGGTCAAGGGAAAACGATGGTTCCACGTCTTGCGGGGGCGTCTGCCTCGCGTGGCCCAGCACGGGCCTGCGTTCGGCCAATGCAGGCGCGTGCGTCCCGCCTTGCCTACCACGGGCGCGTGAACCGGGGTCCAGTCGACCCGACCCGACTCAATTGGGTCGGTTCGGCCCTTTTGATTTAACTCACCCGCTTTAATTCCGATCTTGGCATCGTTTTCATTGTATTCTCCATTTTTGCACCAATGCAGAGGAATTATCTGAGGAGTTTGGCAAGTTTTGGACTAAAGACGTAAATCGGAACAAAAAGTGTCACGCTTTTCAGGTAAGTGGCACCTTGGAACCTTGGATTTAGCTATGCTCTTAGTATGCATGAAATTATGGTATAAGAAGTATGTTTTAGAAGTTTAAGCATAGAATGAGTTGAGATGATACATGTTGAATGTGATTATGCATGTTCGCTGAAACTTTACTGAAACGCGTATGCAACCACCTTATGAACGGAGATTCATGACTAGCTTTCCATGAGTAGGTGATTAAGTTATGCCTCTGTCACGCATGTTACAGTATTAGCGGTTACCTGGGGACGATTAGGGGTTCGCCAACTAACCCCTAACCGTAAACCTGACTCGATTGTCAGGGGTCCGCGTAACTATATAACTGACCATTTTATTATTGAGGGTACCTTGTGGGAAGTTTGCCAGTTAATTTCCTATTAGTGAACCTGTCACGAGTGACAGGGTCCACATTGGTACATTAGAGTTGGTCGAGGTGATATTGCTCATGCCTGTGAGTTAGCGGTTATCCGGGGACGTTTAGGGGTTCGCCAACTAACCCCTAACCGTGAACCTGACCCGATTGTTAGGCGTCCGCGTAACTATAGAACTGGTCATTTGATTGTTGATGGTACCTTGTGGGGACTTATAGGAGGTTTGTCAGTTAATTTCCTTTAAGTGAACCTGTCACAAGTGATAGGGAGTCCACGTTGGTACATTAGAGTTGGTCGAGGATTACTGTTCATGCATGTGATATTAGCGGTTCTCCAGGGACAATTAGGGGTTCACCAACTAACCTCTAATCGTAAACCTGACTCGATTGTCAGGGGTCCGAGTAACTATAGAACTGGCCATTTTACTGTTGATGGTACCTTGTGGGGACTTATAGGAAGTTTGCCAGTTAGTTTCCTTTAAGTGAACCTGTCACAAGAGACAGGGGTCCATGTTGGTACATTAGAGTTGGTCGAGGATTACTGTTCATGCATATGATATTAGCGGTGATCTGGGGATGATTAGGGGTTCACCAACTAACCTCTAATCGTAAACCTGACTCGATCGTCAGGGGTCCGCGTAACTATAGAACTGGCCATTTTATTGTTGATGGTACCTTGTAGGGACTTATAGGGAGTTTGCTAGTTAGTTTCCTTTAAGTGAACCTGTCACGAGTGGCAGGGGTCTACAGTGGTACACTTGAGAGTTGGTCGAGTCTTAGAATGCATGAACCCTGAGCATCGAGGTCACGCCTCAAGTGCTTGAGATATGATGACAATGATGAGAGGCTAGCAGAAGCGACTAACCAGGTGACCTAGAGAACCTAAGAATATTCCGAGGGTTGGAGGTCCAGATAAGACCGTGAACCAAGAGAGTGGAATGAGAAATCTTAGGGTGTAACCTAGGAAGAAGCCTATACAGGAAAATGAATCCCGATGGGAGAATAAGATACCGAACGTGAGAACAAGATTAATAAGACTTAATAACGAAATATGAACTACCAGCAAGCTGCTTACTGAGTATATTTTATATACTCAACCCTGCTACTCCAACTTTCTTTTCAGGTGGAAATTGATGTAGCGATCGAGGCGGAGGCACAGGGGGCGGAGGCACAGGGGGCTGTTGGCTATAGAGAGTTCCATCACATTTGAGTTGAGTTTCTTTGTACCTACCTTTAAATCCGGCCTTTCATGTATTTTAATTAGTTGTCCGAACGACGTTGTATCTTAGTGGTCTTTTCTCTTTTCTTTATAAAAAACAAAATTTTCATTACTACTTTAATTAAATTTCAAATTACATGCACGTGTTTAAATGTTTTAAATTTTACGCATTTTTCTTATTTTGACATTCTTGAGTAACGATCCGTGGCTTGAGACCTTCAAAATTTTCGGGTGGTTACAATGTATCATTGGAAATGATGTAAATATGACTTTCATTCAATTCCAATAATAATTTTATGAATAAAAATGCACTTTTGTGAGATTAAAGGTTCTATTCTAATCAAATTGAGATAAACCAGTGAATTCATATTATTCTATTCATAGATAAAAACTCATTTAACATATCATTTCTTAGATACAAATTGAGATAAACCAGTGGATTCATATTATTCTATTCATAGATAAAAACTCATTTATAATTTTGAAATTGGAGTCAATAAATAGATGATGGGCAGAAATAAAGGCCTTTAAATAAAATAAAATTTCACAACTTTTCAATTGGTGCATAGAAGTAATTGTCTAAGTACTCAATAAAAAGTGAGAAATCTCCAAAGAAAAATAAAATGAAGTGTCTTAGCCTATTATGTTTAATCATATTGTTTTGGTAATATTTTATGGCCAGAGTAATGAAGTTGGCTTCGTGATCAATATGTGGATCATAACTACATTTGGACCGTCGGAGACCAAGGCCTTTCCTTGCACTATAGTCCTACCAACCCCAACAAATTAATGTATCCTTGGAAATGATGTAATCCATTCTTCATTTACATTATCTCGTCAATCCCAAGCTATGAACAAAAATACTCAATATTTATTTTAAGGTCAAAGATTCCTATCATGTTTATTGAAATAAAAAACATAACCGTGAAACTAACCTAAAATGCACCACAATTTACCAAGAACTCCCACTTCATCAAAATTTCTATTCTTCGACTTAATATTGATAAGTTGTATTTTTTTTTTTATTATTATTAAGTAAAAATCATTATATTAATAAGTAAAAATCATGATAACATATGAGGTCACTTTCTATCGAAGCGTTCTCATAGATGCGTCAATAGAGACCTTCGTCGAAACAAGGTATAAGACATTGGCAAAAGCTACATACGACAATGCTTCCAGCATGTTGCTAACAAATGTGTCGATTCTTGTCTAGGCATACGACGTCTTCTCTCACAAAGTTCTACCGATGCAAAGACCAACATTTTTTTTTTTATCGAAAATGTGTTTTTCAATTGAAATACCTAGAAAAGTTCAAATTCTTAATCATATTTTTAGGTAGAAAAGCATAAGTCTTGCAAATTTTTTTACTTCTTTTTTATTCTTTTGGTGAAGTTACACAAATGGCAAATAAATCCATAATATTTTACATAAAAAATGCTACTTTTTAATATTTAATATTGTATTTTGAAAGTATGACTTATGTAAAGTTGCTATAAAAAACAAAAAAGAACGATCCATGAATGGTCTAACATTAAGCTAAATAAAAATATCTAAAAAAAGAAAAACTCATCATTCTCAAATCTCACCTTTATATTTTAAACTCTATATAATCAAATTTTTTTAAAATTTTACCTAAAAATCTATATAATAATTAGAACAATATTTTGAGATTAATATTTAGGGTATATATATATATATACGATAATATTTGAGGTCATTCAACTCTCTTGTCCATATACACCTATTCAAAATGGTCAGGCTGAGAGAAAACATCGTCATGTGACTAAGATTAGTTTGACCCTTCTCTCTCACTACCAACTTTCTCCTCGTTTTTGGGTTGACACCTTCAGCACTGCAGCTTATATTATCAACCGGTTGCCTACTCCACAAGTCACCCTTTGAACTCCTCTACGGCTACTCTCGCATTATGACAATTTTGATCCCTTTGGTTGTTGTGTTTATCCTTGCTTGCGTGATTATATGCCCAACAAGCTTTCTCCCTGCAGCATTCCTTGCATTTTTTTGGGTTATAGTCTTGCTCATAAAGGGTTTCATTGTCTTGATCCCACCACCACTAAGTTATACATCACCCGCCATGCTCAATTTGATGAAACTCACTTTCTTGCTATCCCTAGCTCCCAGGCCTAACCTCTTTCCTCTCTTCATATTTCAAATTTCTTGGAACTGCATCTTTACCATATTGATTCATCTCCATACAACTTCTTCACCGCACATTCCTCTATCAGTTCATTCCCGTATGATATTTGTTTTGATCTTGTGGATGAGTCTGTGCAGGTTGATGCTTCTCTTACAGGTTCCTCTTTTCCACCCTCCAACTTTGGATTCAACCTCTATTGAACCTACTGCTGATTCCTCTTCTTCTTTGATCTCTTATCCTATGATCACACGAGTCAAGGCTGGTATCTTCAAGACTCGTCATCCAACAAATCTTGGTATTTTGGGCTCATCTGGACTTCTTTCTACTCTTCTTGCATCCACTGAGCCAAAAAGATTCAAATCTGTGGCTAAGAATCCTACTTGGGTTACTGTCATGGATGAAGAAATTCGAGTTTTACAACATAATGACACTTGAACTTTGGTTCCTCGCCCTGCCAACACCAACATCGTTGTCTCTAAATGGGTGTTTTGCATTAAATATTTACCTGAGGATCCATCAAGCGTTTCAAGGCTCGTCTTATTGCCAAAGATTATACTTAGGTTCCTGGTTTCAACAACACTGACACTTTCAGTCCAGTTGTCAAAGCTACCACTGTCCGTGTTGTGCTTTCTAATACGGTCACAAATAAATGGCCTCTTTGGCAACTTGATATCAAAAATGTTTTCCTCAATGACACTCTTATTGAACATGTTCATATGGAACAACCTCCAGGGTATATTGATTCTCGATTTCCCATTCACGTTTGTCTCTTAAAGAAATTCCACTATGGCTTAAAGCAAGCTCCTCATGCCTAGTTTCAACATTTTAGCTCACTTCTTCTCACACTTGATTTTTCTTGCAGTGGCGCTGACACGTCTCTTTTTGTCTTTCATTAGCAATCTAACCTTATCTATCTGCTTCTTTATGTTGATGACATTATTGTTTCCAGCAACAACAGCTTTCCTCGCAAGCTTCATTCTGAATTTGCTACCAAGGGTTTGGATTCTCTCAATTACTTTCTTGGTCTTGAAGCTTCACTCACTCTTGATGGTCTCTTTATTAGTCAGTTAAAATATGCTCGAGATTTCTTCTCGTGCTCAATTGATCGATAACAAACTAGTCCACACCCCATGGTTGTTTCTCAACACTAGACTGCTGATGGTTCTCCTTTCTTTGATCCTACTTTGTATTGATCTTGATAAGATAAGGAATCAATACAAGGGGAATAAGATTCGGATTACCTTGTTGATCGAATATCTCAAGCAAAGAACACTTTGTTTGAGATTCGAATCACTCCAGAAGCAAGATCGATCATGTCTAGCTTTAATGATTCTTGTTGATCAAATATCTCAAGACAAGGACACTTGATTGAGATTCGAATCACTCCACAAGCAAGATTGATCATGTCGAGCTTGAATGATTCTACATGCAACCTAAACTACATAGAGTTGCAAAGAAACTTAGCCATTGGCTAAAGAAAAGCACAAATGCTTCTTTTGATATATCTTCTAAGTCTGATTACAAATACAACATAGATGGCTTTATATAGCCTCAAAATGAAACTATTAAAGGCATTCCAAAAGTTGTAACATTCACACTTTATGGCCATAATTAGCCATTATGTAAATGTAACCGAAATTAAATAAAAAGTCTTAAAACACAATAACTCTAAATTATAACCCACCCAAAATTTACAACAATCAAACTTTATTCTTCTTCAATGTAGCATGAATTGAAACATCTTTTGATTATTTTGATAACCTTTTCTCCACATCTTCATTGAAGCATATTGTATGATTGATGTCTCTTGGTTCATATCAGATCTCTTGTTGGCGTCCTTCAGTACATGACCATTACACATTTAGATATTACCCATGCTGTCAATTTTGTCAGTCAATTTTTGCATATCCCTACTGCAGATCACTTTCTTGCTGTGAAACGTATTCTTCGGTATGTCAATGGAACACTCCACTTTGGTCTTACCTTTCATCCATCCTCTATTTCTAGTGCGCTAGTGGCTTATTTGGATGCTGACTGGGCTGGTTGTCCCGATACTCGTCGTTCTACATCCGGCTATTCTATTTATCTTGGTAACAATCTCGTTTCTTAAAGTGCCAAAAAGCAACCTACTACCTCACTCTCCAATTGTGAATTTGAGCATCGTGCTCTTGCCTCGACTGCTACTGAACTTCTTTGGATTACGCATCTTTTGCATGACCTCAAGGTCCCTATTTCACAACAACCCTTACTCTTATGTAACAATAAGATTACTATTTCTTTTAGCTCTAATCTTTTCTCACAAGCAGACCAAACATGTTGAACTAGATTATCATTTTCTTCAGGAACTTGTCATCGATGGCAAACTTCACACATAGTATGTACCTTCCAATCTCCAAGTTACTAACATCTTCACGACCTCGCTTTGAATTTTTCAGATCCAAGTTTCATGTCCGGTCAAATCTGACGCTCAGCTTGCGAGGGAGGGGGTGTTAAGGATATTTAGCCTTGAATTATGGTTTACCATATGCATCATATTTGACCGTTTATTATAGGAAAATATCTAGATATTTGTCCTCCATTATGGCTTAGCATAGATATCATATTTGTCCTCTTATTGTAGTCAAATATCTTGTATCTATTTATTGTTCTTTCTATATCATTTGTAATTTACCATAGTTCTCTATTTTGTAAATGATTATAAATAGAGAAACTTCACCACCATTTAGCTATGGTGGTTTTAGCAAATATTTTCAGAAATAATAGACTCGAAGGCAAAGAGGAGGAATACAAATCCTCCCAATAGAAGGGTAGGATTCCATGATAGAGACCTCATAGCCAGAATAGTCAAAATCAAAACCATGAACCTCTGTCTTGCTTCATATGCAAGGGGGCTTATCATGTATCTAAATGCTCATATAAGGCGGCACTATGTGCCTTCTAAAAAAAACTCAGTGAATTCAGAAGTTGAGTATGAACTATTAGAAATATAATACCATTAGCTAAGAATTTTGGACACCTCCATGTGGGGGCACTAAAGTACTTGTCTGCTCTCCAAAAGAGAGTGGAAGAAACAGAAGAGCCAGTGGAACACAGTCTATGTATGTTGAAGTCTGGGTTAATCATAGAGCGGTCAAAAACACAATTGTCGACTTTGGAGCCATCCACAACTTCATGATAGAGACCGAAGTAAAATTCTTGAATATCTTTTGGGATCGAGACGCAAGAAAGACGAGGGTCATCAATTTGACATATTTACCCGCTTAGGAGTTGTGAAGAGAACTCACATCAACCTGTGGACTTGGACTGGACAAACTAACTTTACGACAATTAAGATGGACGATTTCAACATTGTGTTAGGGATGGATTTTCTACTAGAACACAAAGTCATTCCCATGCCCCTAGCAAAAATCTTAGTAATAACGAGGTTCAACCTGACAATTATCAAGACAAACACACGTCATCCAAGAGGGGTGAAAATGATGTCAGCACTACAGTTGAGAAAGGATCTAAGCCATGATTAACCTATGCTTGCTGCCATTACCGTATTTGAAGAGGGAAGTCCAAGCGAGTCAACCCCAACACAAGCCTCACAGTCAATTCAGAAACACCACGACGTGAGACAAGGAAGTCAGACAAAGTATTTATCTCCACCTGGACAGGAATGAGATTGATGTTACGTCAGGGGCAAGATCGCCTGCCACAAAGGAATGACATATGGCTCAACCCGAGCTAGCTGAATTCTACAAGCAGCTAAATGACTTAATAATAGTCGGGTCCATTAGACCCACAAAACATGTTGTTAGTGATCACCAAAGGGTTGGAGAAAAACACCAAGCCAACACCTCCATCGAAGTAGGGACACAGAGACAAACCTATGATCAACACATGTTCACACAGAAGTATCATCCAGACGGATGAAGAGAAGGGCCGGCCAGAAGCGTCGACCACAACAGTTTCAAGACAGAGGGAGGTTTTTGATCAAGTTGAGATCAGATCAACTCTGAGATCAAAACAATAAGAGTCAAAGATGGTGCGAAAACACTATCGACAAGTCGAAGTTATCAACAAGGTTGGAAAGGCATCATATAGGATCCAATTGCTCCAATGGATGCGCGAACTTAGCCCTGTTGATATGGAAATCAACCCAAGGGAAAGTATGGAACGGATTACCTTGATGATCAAGATCAAGAGTAAAGAAAACTCATTTCTAAACTCGTGATTCGAATCACTCCACAAGAGGTTTGATCAATACTACTTGAATGATTCTACATGCAACCTAAATTACATAGAATTGCAAAGAAACTTAGTCATTGGCTAAAGAAAAGCACAAATGCTTCTTTTACTATATTTTCCAAGTCTGTTTACAAATACAACATACATGGCTTTATATAGCCTCAAAATGAAACTACTAAAGACATTCCAAGAGTGGTAACATTCATACTTAATGGCCATAATTAACCATTATGTAATTGTAACCTAAAGTAAATTAAAAGTCTTAAAATACAATATTGAAATACAATAACTCTAAATTGTAACCCACCCAAAATTTATAACCATCAAACTTCATTCCTCTTCAATGTGACATGAATTGCAACCTCTTTTGATAATTTTGACAACATTTTCTTCACATCTTCATTGAAGTATATTGTATGATTGATGTCTCTTGGTTCATATCACCTGTTGTCCTTGTCAGTAACATGAAACGTTACTCTCCCAATCAAGAAGACGTCAAATACAAAGAGGCAACATGACCTCATGAAAAGAAAAAGAATTTCCAAGCAAAGAAAGTAGGAGAAGCTCCGACAGAGAAGATGCCAAGAGTCAACAAACCAAGAAGTGGTTTTCAACAGTTCCTTGCAGATTGGAAGAGACTCCTCAAAGCTAAGATCAGCTAGAAGTGCGTCGAGAGACCTGAAGTCAGCCTCAACCTACATCACTGAGTTTGTGAAGAGTCGATTGATAGAGATGTCAACCAATTGATTGAGGAGGGATGTCTCAATCATGCTTGTCCAAGGTGTGTTGTCTATAGCTATATGTCGAGTGTCCCAGTCATGCTTGTCTAGGACATGTTGTCCATGGTCGCATCAACTCAATCTTGTGGTCTATACCCAACGAGGAGGTAATGTTCTTCGGGGACTCTCTAGCATTACCCCACGATACTCATCTAATACCTACTGAATTTCTATGGGGACGAAGTTTGTTGATCCCTCATCTTCGACCAAAGGGATGGCCATGAACGTGGGTTTGTTGGGTGCAAGCCCTCGATTCAATTGGAGCACCGATATCAACCTTATCCCAATAGACTTCTTGATACTCACCTGGACAACGGTGGGGGCAGATCTTGTTATAACCAAGCATTTGGCCAAGGGCATGAGGATGACTTTATGTTCCAATAAGAATTCCATTCCAAGTATAAACATCAAAATCGTCCATCTTGACGATCACAAAGTTTACTTGCCCACTCCACATCCCCAATTTGAGGTGGTCATCCTTGCTATTCCAAGGATAGGTAGGGCTATAGAGTTGTTGGCCTTCATCTTTCTCGAGTCTCGATGCCAATTTATGTTCAGCCTATTTGCCTTTGTCTCAGTCATAAAGTTATGGGTGGCTCTTGAATCGACCATTGTACTCGGCTAATTTGTGGTTAACCCATGCTTCTACGTACATGAGGCCTCTTTCGATCGACTATTTTGAATCCCCTACCTCCTTTTGTAGAGTAGAAGGAACTTCAAGTGGGAAAAATTGAGATCATGTGGGAAAAATTGGGATTGAAGTTCCTGTTTTAGTTTTTCCCAAGTATCTATTGTGCATCCACCCTCTTGGATATCTATGTACTTCGACTACCACCATAATTTTGCATCTTCAGCTAGATGCATGGTGGCCGAGATGACCTTTGCTTCTTTTGTCTCAGTGTCCATCGCAATACAGTACTGCTCAAGATCAAAGATGAAATTCTCTAGGGCCTTGGCGTCTTGAGCCTCAAAGAAGGGCTTGGGTTCTAGAACCTTGACCTTGTTGGGCTTAGTTGTTCCCTTGTAGGGTTTTGATTTTCCATTGCCCTTAGACAAGGTTCACTCTAGCACTTATATCCACCATTTCTGACCTGACCATGTCGAGGGTATCCTTCACATCTTCAGATCGCCCAGTGCCATATATACAATTGCTTTTTGGGAGCTGTCTAAAGCATCGACTCACTCCTCAATCAAGCCAGCAGAGCCGTCAAGTCGTCTCCCCGCTCGAAACCACTAGTTTTTGTGGTTTTTGCTTCTATGTTGTCCATTCGAAACATCAATTCTTGAATGGGCAATTCATCTAACCAACCCACTACTGTATCTACGGCAAGGGTCTTGTCGGCGAGTTCTTTTACCCCGCTTGTCTCAGTACCAAATACTGCCGGGGACTTCCCGCAAGTATTGCATCTGTTCTTCTATGTTGATTAGTCGGTTGACATGAAACTTCTACAACTATTTGGTCATAGCCATGTCTATCGAGTCACTTTGGAGCCAACTCAACTCTAATATCAACGGTCACAATCACACTTTTCTTGATAGCGAATTTGAAAATTGTGCAACACTCACTCTCAACACTGAGTGAGCCAAGCCAACTTAGAATCGCGTCGACTACGGACGAGCAATACATGCTCAAGTCTCTGGTCCCGTTTTGAGAATAAGGTTTTAGAAAACGGAGGCAGAGATATTTTGAAAGAGAGTTTGAAAGCAAGATTGAGAAAGAAAGATTTAAAGTGACGTTTTATGACTACAAGCAAAAGGCAAAAAAAAAAAAAAAAAAAAAAGACTTAAATAACATGTAACTTTTCGGGTAGGGAGAGTTTGACAACTAGTCGCATTGCCTTATAGTACATTTTGAGGCGATTCATGTATGACAGGCCTAGACGTGATCTTACCGAACGATCATACAAAATCTAGGTGGGAGGAGTTGTCAATGGGTCGCATTGCCATATAGTACCTTTTGGGGCATTTCATGTCTACCCGTGTGGACATGATTCTACCTAACGATCATACATCTAGAAAATACAATAAAGAAAACGTACATCATGAAAGCAGTAAAGGAAAACAATAAAGTGATACAAGTCAAGAGTTTTGGCATGCAACCATGGGCATACGCCTTTAACAAGACACTGGAAGCCTCTTAATACCTGTAATACCCGAATTTTTAGATGAATAAATAAATAAAATAAAAATAACAACATAGGGACAAAATGGTCATTTTGCCCCTACTCTTACCCAAGGGGTCTGGTTGTTTGGGCTCCAAGAAGAAGGAGAAAGAGAAAAGAAAAGAAAAAGAGAGAGAGAATGGAGAAAGGAGAAGAAGTTAGGGTTTGGGAGAGAGGAAGAACAGAGATGACAAATCGCCATTGGAGATCGAATCCAAGGCAAGAAACTTCAAAGCAATACTTCTCTCAGTGCTAGAAAAGGAGTTCGGGTGGTGGAATCCACTCATTCCGGCAAGAAAATTCGAGAACGGATAAAGTAAGGTTCCGAACTTCTTGTTTCGATTTTATCTAGATCTGAGGAGTTTCTTGAGCATTAGATATGGAGTTTTTGAGGTATGTGACTAAATTAAGATTCACATAGGTTTCCTGAAGTTCCTGGACGAAAATTGGAGTTTAGTTGGACTTGGGTAAACCGATCGAAAACAAAAAATGTGAGTTGTTCCGTATCTTTGGACGGCCTTAACTCGTCCTGTGTTCAAGAAAAAAAATAAAGGAAAAATATATTGTAGAAGTAGAATATGAGATCTACAACTTTTGTGAAGAAACTTTGTTGATATGGATTACGGATTGAAAGATAAGAAAATCGGAAGAAAATGGATCGAAAACGCAAAACTCACGGTTTTTGGAAAATTTGGAAAAATGCAGGAGAGAGAAGGCATCGCCGCCACGCGTCAACCGCCGCACGGAGGAGCGTGGTAGGACCGACGACCAACACGTGGCGACTGCGGGCTGGAGAAACGCATCAGGCGTGCGCAACCGGGTCGGCCCGAGTCCGAACCGGCGCTCCGCACGCGAACCGAACCGCTCCGACCTGTCCGAACCGACCCGTCTCGACCCGCGACTGCACAGAAAGAAGCGCATGGGTACGCGCACGTAGTACACCCTCCAGAGCGCGTCAGTCGTGCGTGTAGGCGCGTGAGTGACTGTTTTCCCTCCGTTCGACCTCCGTTTGCTTGTTTTTTCGCCCTGATTTCAACTCTGATCCTATTTTTATGTGAATTAGGACCTATCAAGGAAATTCAAGAATTTTTGGAACCTTTTCCGGCAAATAATTCGAGCTTGGGAAGGATGTAAGTAGCCATTTGGATTTCCACGAGCAGTACTTGTAGGAACCACTAGGAACAAGCATGCATGCTACCACCTATGAAATTAGCTAGCCGGACTTAGCGTGTTATTATAGAAACTGCGAATATAAGATGATTATGAAAAGCTAGATACAAAATGTGTATTAAATTTGTTTTGGTTGAGACTCTGATAATGTATGTATGCATGAGGAGGTTGGGAAACTTGTGAAATCTGTGCTCCGGGTAAAAGATGGACGTTATCTTCCCGTTGAGCATGCTTGATAATTTTGCATGAACTGCTGCGTGTAAACTCTATTGTATGATGATTGCTTGTATTATCTTTCTTGATGAATAGGAAGAAATTATGAGCTTAGATTAGGATGCTTATGGCTAAATAAGCTAGACGAGACCCTAGATTGGGGGACCTCTAGAATACCGTGCAATTAGACCTGCGAAATGATTACCGGTGAAACCAGAACCCAGAATTCCAAACCCAATAGGTTTATGACACCAGGCACGAGAATCCTAGAGAAATACGAATCTAAGTCTAAGCCATCAAGTTCCACCCTAGAAAGAATAATAGGTCACCACGGTAACTGTAGGTAGCCCACTAGAGTTGAGCAGTGTAGATAGTGTCATCAGAACCTCCACTTCCCTCTCTCCTCCGATACCATACCGTCGAGACAGAGCTCCGGTACGGTGATCGTTGAGCTTTGCAGATCCGGATAGGGAAGTGTGACAGGTGCCCAGACCTAGTGGTGATAGCTAAGGGGTCTTCTGAACAGGACTTCTGGGCCGTAGAAACCCGTCCCTGAGCGGGGACGTGGAGCCACTTAGGATGACTCAGTAGCTGACCGGCACACAGGGGGTCGCACCTCGTTTTGTGGATGTATGGTCCTGTGTGAGGGTCGTCAGTTAACCTCCACGGATGATGTTCAGAGATAGAGTCACGTATTCAGATCCAGCCATACGATCCCCTCAGATTTGCTTATGAGGTCGCGCCTCACCTCAGGACACTGATCATTTCACTGCATAAGATGGGCAAGCCTTTTATGATACAGAAAAGAGAGTTGTAGTTTAGATCACTCTCCTTAGAAACCCGAGAAAGACCGTGGTTACCTACCAAGATAAGGATGCGAAAAGAGCCTACAAGTAGGCTGCTTACTGAGTATATTTTTATACTCACCCCTTTCTCCCCTTTTTTTTCAGGTACGAGTCGATACGGGGAGGTGTTCGAGAGCTGTGCAGTCACAGAGGGGTGTCGTTCCGGAGCGTCAGTCCCTTATCGGTCTTTTAGAGTCCTTTGTCCGTTTTCATATTTAGAGTCTTTTGTATTTTATTTTTACATTTGCAATTTCCTTTGTAACATTTTCGAAACAAATCTTCTTTTTCTTTTGTTTTAATTGAATGATATTTTTATCCTTTTACTTTGCTTTTCTTTTCTGTTATTTTCTTTTTGTTTGTTTTCGATTTCGTCCTTTTAGTCACGATTTCGATTCTTCGAAGCCTAAAAAATCGGGTCGTGACAATACCACTCTTAGTTGTTAGAGCGCTGGGAGTGTTTTTATCTTGCCATTACCGTCGCTGATCTTAGGGGTAGCACATGAAAATGTTAGTATCTGATGCGTATTGGGAGCGAAAATTGTTGGAAAAAAGGATAGTGAAAGAGATAGGAATAGACAAAATAGATCAAAGCTGCAGTGCTTTATTATTGTTTTCTGACTTAATGCTTAGAGAGTTACACAATTCTAGTATTTATAGCTTATACACTGAACCAGAAATAGTAAATCATGGAAATCTAGATAAATTCAAATCTACTAACAATCTCCTAAAATCTCCTAAAATCTTGGGAGTTTGAATATTTGAACCATATCTCAACTACTTTAAATCATATCTTCATTTTGAATACTTTGAATCATATCTTAATACTCCCCCTTGATTCAAAGTTGCAGATGTCAAGGACAAAGCTTTTCTTTTGACAAGGCCTTAGTAAGTATGTCTGCTTTAACCCGTACAATGTTTGTCTCAGCTTGTATACCTTTGTTTCTTTGTCTTCCTTTATGAATCCCTCTGGCTGTGTTACATAAACCTCTTATTGTAAATATGCATAAAACTTTTCATTTGGTAGGTCAACCATATTCCATGTTCCATCTTTCTTAATGAATTGCATCTCTACTGCCATGGCTTTCTTCCCGTCTTCTTTTTCAGTTGCTTCTTCATAATTCATAGGGTCTGAAATAGTAAGAGTAAATTGACATGATGCATATATGTCAGCTAAAGATTTATACTTCCTTGGAGGTGTCTCATCTGAAAGTTCTTCAAGAGAAGAATTGTTGTTCAATGATGCTGAAGATGTTGAATTGGACACACTTTGTGTTGTAGTGGATGCACTGGGAGATGCACTGGAGTTAACCCTTGTCTCTTCATTTGGGGAAACTTCAACTGTAATTTTTTGTTGCTCCTGTTCTTCACTTCAATCTCAACTCACGTTTTCATTAAATATTAAATTCCTTCTTACTAAAATCTTTTCATTGATGGGGTTGTATAATTCATATGCCTTTGATTGAGTACAATAGCCAATGAAAATGCATTTTTCAGATTTTTCATCAAGCTTTTGACGAATTTGAGGATGTTTCAAAGCATAAGCAACACAATCAAAGATTCGTAAATGACTTACAGATGGTTTTCTTCCATGCCATGCTTCATAAGGAGTTCGATTCATAACCGCCTTTGTTGGTGAGATGTTTAATAGATAAACAGATGTTGCTACGGCTTCTGCCCAAAATTGGTTTGGAAGTCTCCTTGCTTGTAACATACTTCTTGCCATCTCCACAATAGTTCGATTTTTTCGTTCAGCGATTCCATTTTGTTCTGGAGTGTAGGGAGCTGTTAATTCCCTTTGGATGCCCTCTTCTTCACAAAACAGATTGAACTCTTTAGATATGAACTCGCTACCTCTGTCTGTGCGAAGAACTTTAATGTGACAGCCACTTTGGTTCTCTACCATAGCTTTAAAAATCTGGAACTTCTGAAAAGTTTCTGACTTATGTTGTAGGAAGTAAGCCCAGCTCATGCGACTATAGTCATCAATGAATAGTAAAAAGTATATACTCCCACCCAAGGACTTCGTTTGCATTGGCCCACATAAATCAGCATGAATTAGTTGAATAGTAAAAAGTATATACTCCCACCCAAGGACTTCGTTTGCATTGGCCCACATAAATCAGCATGAATTAGTTCTAGATAATGTGAAGCTCTAAGCTTTTCCAACCGGAAAGGATTTCCTAGTCTGCTTGCCATAAATGCATCCTTCACATAAATTAGTTGAATCAATTCTTGGTAATCCGAAAACCATACCTTTATCCCAAAGTATTTTCAGGCCGTTCATATGAAGATGTCCATATCTGAGATGCCATAATGTTGAGTCATCTTTCGTGCTAGTAGTAAGAGCAAAATCCTCCATATTAGAAACATCCGGTGGAAACATCTTATTTGAAGTCATGGAAATTTGAACTTTATGGCCTGATTTCTTATGTGTAGTGACACATGTGTTGTCATCAAATTGAACGGAATGTCCTCTAGTCATCAATTGTTCCACACTCAATAAATTGTACCCTAAATCATGTACAAATTGAACATTATCTAATTGTTTTATCTTACCATAACTGGTTTCGACTTTCACTGTACCTTTTCCTTCAACTTGCATCACTTTTGTATTTCCAAGTTGCACCTTAATTTTTTGAATGAGGATTTGGTGCCTGTCATATGGTTCGAGCATCCGCTATCAACAAACCATAATCACCTTTTTTCAGATTAGTATCCATGCATGCCATAAACAACTTTTCTTCTTCTTCTTTATTCTCTGCTGCAAAATTCATTCGTTGATTTTTATACCAACAATCAGATTTTGTGTGCCCATACCTTCTGCAATGGTAACATTGTATGACATTCCTTTGTTCATTGAATTGTCTCTGTCCATCATTTCTTCATCTACCCCTGTTATCACGACCACCATGGAAGCTGCGAAATCCTCCTCTTCCACGACTTCTACCTGCTAAATGAATATTTTCTCTTTCGTTGTTTTCGTTGTTGGTTGTCTCCTTCACTTGTAGTGCCTTTTCTTCGTTCCTTTCTAATGCTCTATTGATTCTTGCCCCATGAGCCTGAAGCGAGCCTATCAATTCATCAACGGAGAGTATGAATAGATCCTTAGCTTCTTCTATGGCAGCCACCACATGGTCAAACTTTGGAGTCAAGCTTCTCAACACCTTTGCAACAATTGTTTCGTCTGAGATTTCTCTCCATAGGTACGCATCTGACTGACTATTGCCATTGCTCTTGACAAAAAAATCAGCAATTGATTCGCCATTCGTCATGAGTAGAGTTTCAAAATCACGTCTTAGAGATTGCAATTTCACTGTTATGACCTTTGAATCTCCTAGAAATTCCTTCGGTAGGATTGACCATTCCTTCTGTAGGATTGACCATGCCTTCCTATCATGAGTAGAGTTTCAAAATCACGTCTTAGAGATTGCAATTTCACTGTTATGACCTTTGAATCTCCTAGAAATTCCTTCGGTAGGATTGACCATTCCTTCGGTAGGATTGACCATTCCTTCTGTAGGATTGACCATGCCTTCTGTAGGATTGACCATGCCTGCTTTGATGTGGTTGCTGCTGTAATTCAGTCTCATGAACTGCTCGCTGAACAGTGAATAGAGCCTTGGCATCGTTTTTCTTGGTTTCTCTTAGTCTCTCCTTTTCTTCTATTGTGAGTTCTAATACATCAACAAACCCATGCTCCACCAAGTCCCATAGCTCCTGCGATCTGAGCAAGATCTTCATCTTGATGCTCCACCACTCATATTTCTCACCATTAAAGATTGGTAACAACGGTGCAGAGAAAGAAAAACCAGCTACTGACATTTTTGTGTTGGGAAAGAAAATAATCATTCACTTTGTGAGAGAAAATAATCACTGTCGAAGAACTTGACTCTGATACCAAAATTGTTGGAAAAGGACAGAGAGATAAGAATAGACAAAATAGATGAAAACTACAGTACTTCATTATTGTTTTATGACTCAATGGTTAGAGGGCTACACAATTCCAGTATTGATAGCTTATACACGTGACCAGAAATAGTAAATCATGCAAATCTAGATAAATTCAAATCTACTAGCAATCTCATCAAAACCTCGTTAGTTTGAATATTTGAATCATATCTCAACTACTTTACATTATATCTTAAAACTTAAAATTCAACTGTGAGCATTAAATTGCTTGAACAAAATATCAGCGAGCATCTAATAAACGGCATTGAATTGATAAGAAAAATAAGCGAAACTGATTATTACATCCACCTACCAGCATTCAAGAGTGATGCAACCAAAAATGAGAAAGGGAAATGGGCAGAGGCCGCTTTGTGTTCCAATCCCTGGTTCATTGAAGAAGGAAGCGACCAAGTTGTGTGCGTGGTGGGAGCGAAAATATGGGGGCGATTTGGGCGGTTTCAATCGCGCAGATGCTGCTATTTTTGGCTTTCTTCCATTTGGCCGCTTCCTATACTGATTCCCGCGATGGTAACTTCTACTTAACCTTGTTTCTTTATTTTCTTAATCTGCCATTTTTCAGTATGAAGCCTTCCATTGCAAAGAAGACAAAGCCAAGATTTCGTTTGCTTTACTTCTCCAATCAAATCATTTCTTCCTGATGGATGAACAAAAAAGGGGCGCTTAAAATGTCTTCTATTCGCCCACGCTATCAAATTTTCTTCCCGACTTGCCTTACTTTCAATTAACTCACCACATGATGAGGTTCATTAAGAACCGTTGAAGTATTGATATAAAGATTGATGAGTGATTTTATATTGTTTATGTGCAAGAGCTCATGTATTTGAATATTATTTTCTTCCAATTAGTGTTAATTTCTATTTCTTACACCTACAATTTTCCAAGTTGTCTGTAACCATTCATTTATGGTCTTGGAAGGATGTTTTGAAATTGATTGACGATTTAAGAGCAGCGTATTTGACTCTAGAGTTTTTTAGTTCCTATACAATTTGTTAGAATGATCGTTTAGAAACTACTGAGTGTGACAGTGAAGCAGATTTTGAGTACCAGTTAACTTTGACAATGTGAAGAGGGTGGATGGGAGCCTTCTAAGCTTCATGCTCATGTTGTTGGTGCAGCTACAGTTCTTCGAGCTCTGAAAGATGATTGGCAAAATACACCACCAAGCTGGGGTGCATCAAATGATCCCTGTGGAGCCCCCTGGGAAGGAGTTCTTTGCAACAATTCAAGAGTCGTTGCATTGTAAATATCAATTCCTTATGATTTATAACATTTCTCTTCCCTTTAGTTTTACTCCTTATCAATCCTTGAACAAGGTTTCGGTTCTGTTTGTTTCTCTTTAATATTTTGGTTAAACCCATTCACTCAGTATGTGTGCTAACCTCTTTAGGAGATTATCTAGTATGGGCCTAAAAGGTAAACTTGGTGGTGACATTGGAGGCCTTACTGAACTTAAATCATTGTGAGTCGCATCAATCTCTTAGTGGTTGAGTTAACAGGAGCAATATGAAATAATATGAATTCTGACCATACTTGCAAGAAACTTTTCTGTTTTCTATTTTAGCAAGCAGTACCAAACTGTTGATTGAGGTCATTGAGTTTCTAAATGTTGTGTAATTGCAGGGACCTTTCAGCGAATCGAGGCCTCATTGGTTCAATCTCCCGGGCGCTTGGGAATTTGCTGAAATTGGATACCTTGTAAAGAGCGCTGATAAGCAAACAAATTTGATGCCATTGAACTTTTATGCTTTTGTTTTTCTAGAGCTATGATAGTTATTTTCATTTTCAATTTTCAACTTTCAGGAGCCTTTCTGCGTGTGGATTTAGTGGTACAATTCCGGAAGAACTAGGCAATCTTACTGAGCTAACCTTCTTGTGAGATATAATTTATTGATAAGAAAAAAAGGATCTTCATATTGTCTCTTTTCCAAGTAGAACTTTTATCTATCTCAGGTCTTTATATTCAAACAATTTCTCTGGAACCATACCGGCTACTCTAGGAAAACTCTCCAAACTCTACTGGCTAGACCTGGCAGATAATAAGTTGACTGGTGCTCTTCCAGTTTCCACTTCCGAATCTCCGGGTTTAGATCAACTTTCTGGGGCTAAACATTTGTGAGTATTATTTTCTCCAAGCAGCCCAATCAAGTGCGAAGAAATATATGTAGAAATAGATGTATCTACACCCCAACAACATCAAATTAAACCTTGACTTCGTGAATTGCAGTCATTTCAGCAAAAACAAGCTGTCAGGAGCCATTCCACCTGAACTTTTTAGCTCTGAGATGGAATTATTACACATGTAAGTGGATATCAATTCAACAGCTCTGTTCAATCATATTCTCTTGCAAATCTTACTCAATTCTTTCCTCAGATTATTTGACGGGAATAATTTTTCTGGGAGTATCCCACCAACATTAGGACTTGTTCAGTCCCTTGAGGTTCTGTGAGTATAAGTTACTTAGCCTTCAATGTACTATATTGTTATCTTATATAATTTCCTCTCCACGACTTATTGAAGCTGTTCAAATATGTTACAGTCGACTTGATCGAAATTCTTTAACAGGCAATGTCCCATCAACTCTGAGCAACCTAATTAATATCAATGCATTGTGAGTACTTATCATATAAAAATTACTTTTTTGGGTAGTTAATCAACTTCCTTTTAGATCTCCTTTACTGCGTGCCTCTTTCAGGCATTTGGCCAACAATAAGCTAACAGGTCCACTACCAAACTTTACTCAAATGAGTTCACTAAGTCACGTGTAAGCATACGACAAGGAGCTAACATTTCCATTTTGATCTTCATTATATTAGTTCACTGACTTGTGAAGTTTGTCTTTGCAGGGACCTTAGTAACAACTCATTTAACTCATCAGTAGCTCCGGAATGGTTCTCAACTCTACAATCTCTCACCACTCTGTAAGTTCTACATCACCGTTTTTTGAAATTTTTGACATTTAATGGTAAATGTCTATGCTAACATGGTTTCAGTATTGTTGAATATGGGTCAATACGAGGAACTCTGCCAGAAGGAATCTTTATCTTACCACATATACAGCAAATGTAAGCTTTGTTTAAACATTAAGGTGGAATTTTCGCAGCAAGTTATCGGGAAATCCTGTGTGTAAAACTAGTGTTATCGGTTAATGTTATCTAAAATTTTCGCAGAAAACTGAAGAACAATGCATTTGGTGGGACATTAATTATGGGTGACAGCATCAGCCAATCGTTGCAGCAAGTTGATTTGCAAAATAACGATATTTCCTCAGTTACCTCTCTTTCGGGATATACTAACACACTGATGTGAGAAAAATGCTTACCATTTTCTTAATGTTAGATTCCATGTTGTTCTTTGCATTTACCTTTATTCATTCATGAGTATCATTTGTAGGCTGTCGGGAAATCCTGTGTGTAAAACTAGTGTCCTCTCAAATACGAACTATTGCCACCTTCAACAGCAACAAACAAAACCATATTCTACGAGCCTTGTCAATTGTGGTAGTAAGTCATGTTCTCCTGATGAGAAGCTGAACCCTCAGAGTTGTGAATGTGCCTATCCATATGAAGGGACCTTATACTTTAAAGGATCCTCTTTCCGGGAATTGTCCAATATAACTCTATTTCACTCATTGGAAACGAGCCTTTTTAAAACTTTCAACAGCACGCCTTTTATTCAAAGCCCTTTCGTTAATATTGATGATTATCTTCAGATACAACTTGCACTTTTTCCATCCCACGATAAGTATTTCAGTAGGGAAGACATCCAGAAAATTGGGTTTGAATTGTACCATCATAATTTCCAGCCTCCCGATATGTTTGGGCCATACACTTTCAATGCATCTCCTTATCATTTTCCAGGTAATCTTAATAATCATTTTACCTAAAAAGATTCCTTAGTTATGCCTTAGCATTAGCCATGATGAACTGATTTTAAAAGCATGAATGCCTCAAGCCATCAATGGGGGATCAGATTCAACGAACACCAGAATGGTAATTGGAATAGCTGTTGGCTCTGCCTTTCTTGTTCTATGCCTCATTGGAGTTGGAACATATGCAATTCAACAAAAGAGACGTGCAGAAAAGGCCCAGCCACATGGTAAATGATGTTAATCATTATTGCTTTTATCACCATGCCGTGAGTTTGTACGGTTGTTGGTCGGTGAGAGATCTTGTATTCTAACCAAATTGCTCTAAGCTTATATCTAATCCATCTTTCTGGGTACCAAAAGGAAACGATAGTGGAGATGCGCCACAATTAAAGGGAGCCAGATGGTTTTCTTATGATGAACTTAAACAATGCACAAATAATTTCTCCACGAGTAACGTGATAGGATCCGGAGGATTTGGCATGGTAAATGTACTAATGATTGGTCATTGCTTTCCTGAACGTCCCTTCCTTTTTATCCTGTTCTTGTACAAATTGCTACAGAGTTGTTTTAGCACGGTCGTCATCATTGGTACAGGTATACAGAGGAACGCTGAAGGATGGAAAAGTAGTTGCAATCAAAAGAGCTCAACAAGGATCAATGCAGGGTGGCCTTGAGTTCAAGACAGAAATTGAGCTTCTTTCACGAGTTCATCACAAGAATCTTCTAGGCCTAGTGGGATTTTGTTCCGAACAAGGAGAACAGATTCTTGTTTATGAATTCATGCCTAATGGGACACTTAGAGAGAGCCTATCTGGTAAGTTTCCTCGACTCTTTTGGGCTGTCTATCTCATTTATGTCAAAAAAAAGTGGTGTGAAATTGAAGTTGGAAATATTGGTGCTTTTTTTGTGTTATAATGCCCCATTGAATATCTAACTGCAAATAACATGTGTTTAGGAAAATCGGGTATTTATCTTGATTGGAAGAGAAGACTTCGTATCGCACTTGGGTCGGCCAGAGGCCTGACTTACTTACATGAGCTTGCTAATCCTCCCATAATCCATAGAGATATTAAGTCCACCAACATTTTACTAGATGAACGTTTAAATGCAAAGGTTGCAGATTTTGGCTTGTCCAAGCTCGTCTCAGACAGTGGAAAGGGACATGTTTCTACTCAAGTCAAAGGTACAATGGTAAGTAGTTTATGCATCATATTTTTGTTGTGTCAGCATTTCAATCAAGCGTTTTCTAGTAAAAATAATATTTGATTGACAATGTAGCATAGGAATGAGGAAATCACAGTTTACTTAGAAAATTAAGATATCAAGGTTGGTTTAGCATAAACGCAAGTAATTAACCTCTTGAAAACTGTAATATTTAGTTTCTTCCATTAAAAACAAGGATTGTTTGTAGTTGATAAAAGGAAAATGCACTTCCCAAGGACATTGGAAAACAAGGCTGTGGAGAGTAACCCAAACCCAATGCGAGCAGATATTGTCTTCTTTGAGCTTTTCCTTTTAGGCTTCCCCTCAAGGCCTAGTGTTCTCGCTGGCACTCGTTCCTTTCTCCAATCGATGTAGGACCCCCCAAATCCACCCCCTTCGGGGTCCAGCAACCTTGCTGGCACACCGCCTCATGTCTGCCCCCTTGGGGGCTCAGCCTCTTTGCTGGCATATCGCTCGGTGTCTGGCTTTGTTACCATTTGTAACGGCCCAAGCCCACCACTAGCAGATATTGTCCTTTTTGAGCTTTCCCTTTTGGGCTTCCCCTCAAGATTTTTAAAACGTGTCGGCCAGGGAGAGGTTTCGACACCCTTATAAAAAATGCTTCATTCTCCTCCCCAACTGATGTGGGATCTCACATTTTGAATCGCGAAAATCATAACAACCCTTGCATTTGTTTAGAGTTTTTCATACCATTGTCCTGTTGTAACGATATGTTGATGACATTCATGTGCAGGGTTATTTGGATCCTGAATATTACATGAGTGAACAATTGACTGAGAAAAGTGATGTATACAGCTTTGGAATAGTTATGTTGGAATTGATAACTGCTAAGCTGCCAATTGAGAAAGGAAAGCACATAGTTCGTGAGGTGCGTACGTTGATGAATAAGAGTGATGAAAAATATTATGGTTTGAAGGATATAATGGATAAATCCATCATCGTTAATACAACAAATCTTATTGGGTTCGGAAGGTTCTTAGAGTTGGGCATGCAATGTGTTGAAGAGGCAGCTGCAGAGCGTCCCACAATGAGTGATGTGGTTAAGGCAATTGAGAGCATTTTGCAGAATGATGGAATCAATACAAGCTCAACCTCAGCATCCTCATCCGCCACAGACTTTGGGGCTTCCAAAGTTGCTTCCAGACATCCTTATAATGATGCTATACTCAAAGAGGGTGTCAACAGCCAATGATTAGTGGATACTCTTCTCATGTAGAAATGGGCAGTGATGTTTGATATGTTACTGAAGAGAAGTAAATACTAGCGTCTAGACTATCTAGACTATGAATTATGATTTTGCAAGAACTTCCACTTTGGTTGGGTTGTTCTGTTGTAATTACAATTATGTTTCTAATTATAGGTTAATTTTGAGGTGAAATTTTGGCACTTGGGTTTTTAAACTACAGATTTCGTCCTGTGCCATAAAGATTTCATGAAATGGCACATAATCTGATATCAAGGCACGACCCTATGTGTACCAACTCTTGATTACTATTGAGTATGATTGCAGACCCTTATCCCTCATCGTCATATAAATCGTAGGGGAGTGACCCCATACACTGGTACACGCCTTCCTCAATTGATTCGAGTTCATGATTAGGGGTGAGTTAAAGATATAACAAATCATCCCCACATGGTATAAGAACAGTTCATCCGATACAAAACAATTAATGATGAAGTATACTTAATACATATATAACGTCTCTAGCCCTTGCGGCCTTGCAACTTTGTGTAGATAATCATTTGAAGCTCTCTTACACATTCTATCATTGTTGGCCTTTCACTGCTCTCTGTCCGGACGCAGCGTGAAGCCAAGTTTGCAAATATGGCTATGGATTCCATTGTGTATGAACTTCGACTCATCTCAGGATCTATCACTTTACGTAACTTTTTTCGATCATTCAATATATGCCTTACCTGTACGACAAGGTTTTGATCATTGGGGCCCTGGTTCAAGTCCACTGCTCGGCGGCCTGTGAGGAGCTCAAGAAGAACCACTCCAAAGGCATACACATCACTCTGCACGCTCAGTTTTCCTGTCTATTATCAAACCAACAACTTCAAAATTGTTTCTTTCGATTTTTTTTTGGAAATGATTGAGACATTTTATCTGTAATTTGAAACCAGGTGAAAAGAGAAATGATGTTATTTGTGTTTAAAGGCAATACCGAAGTATACTCAGGGTCGAAGTATCCAAACGTGCCGAGGACTCTTGCAGTCACATGTGATTCTTGTCCTTCTGGCATCAACTTTGCAAGTCCGAAGTCTGATATCTATCAAGCAAATAATACGAGATTAAGATCAAGAAGATTACATAAAATCACAACTGGACCCTATTTTTTTTTTTCATTGTCCAGTTTCTCCAAAAGGTCTCATACCCATGATCATCTCGTTAATTAGCTAACGTGGGATTCACTCCCAACAATTCTCAACAATTAGTATGTAACATATTTTGTCCTCGTTGAGTGGACTTTGGACTTCCCCTCAAGGTTTTTGAAATACGTCTGCTGGGGAGAGGTTTCCACGCATTTATAAACAGTGTTTTGTTCTCCTCCCCAATCGATATGGGATCTCACAATCTACCCCTTTGAGACCAAGCATTCTCATTGACACTCATTCTCTTCTCCAATCAATGTGGGACCCCTAATCCACCCCTTTTGAGGACCAGCGTTTTTGCTAGCACACCGCCTCGTCTCCACCCCTCAGCCTCCTTGCTGACACATCACCTGGTATCTGGCTCTAATACCATTTGTAATCGTCCAAGTCCACCACTTCCTCTCAAGGTAGTTAAAACCATCTGCTAAGGAGAGGTTTCGACACCGTTACAAAGGGTGTTTCGTTCTTCTTCCCAACCAATGTAGGATCTCACATAGTACGTCGTTCCCTTATATTTGAAAATGGGTACATAACCGAGAAGAAATGACACACTCTCTCCATATCAAAGATTTTATATCTAATCGTTATTGTTGATACTCTTAACTAATATGACAATGGGGTTTGCTTACCTTTGCATCCAAGTTGGAGTCAAGAAGAATATTTGTGGACTTGAAATCCCTATGGACAATAGGCATCCCAGCAGCGGAGCTTGAATGGAGATAGGCCAATCCCTTGGCAGCCCCAAGTGCCACTTTCAGCCTCCCTCCCCAATCCATCTTTGATTCTCCGATCCCTAAAACACAAAATCAAAGATTCACTTAGCCAAAAATTCAATCATTATTATCTAAACCCAAGAATTTGGATTCAAACTAAAACAAAAACCAACGACCATTTAAATGATCTTGAAGGTTCCCTTTGTGCATGTACTCATAAACTAGAAACCGATGCTTCCCATCCGCACAATACCCAATCAACGAAACAAGATTTGGATGGTCCAATCTGCTCAGAATATCCACTTCCACTCGGAACTCACGCTCCCCTTCTGCTTCCTTAAATGGTGGCAGCTCCATTTTCTTGACCGCTACCACCTTCACAAAACCAAGGTTAGTTTCGTGCCAACTTGAGCATAGATCAACGTTTAAAGGAGCAAAACAGACCTCTCCCGACCGCAAGGTGGCTCGATAAACGCGACCAAAGCCACCTTTACCGAGCAAGTTGGCGTCGCTAAAGGAACAGGTGGCCTCTTCCATTTCCCTAAGGGTGAAGACTGTGGAAGCATGGTGTCTTTTGGGGGGTGTTTGAAGGGTTTGATCTTGAAGCTGCCACAACTCAGCTGGTCTATAGATCCCTGAGGAACACAAGTTGGTGAGGGAAGAAAAGAGACGAGAAAGGGAGAGTTGAAGATGATACATTTGATATAACATACAAGGGTCCTCCGTTTGGTGTTCTAATTGTGATGACTTTTTTCGTCTACGCCTCTTGTTCCATGCAGAAACCAAGGTAAAAGGCATCATTTTTGATGCCCAATGAACATGATCTCTTCTTCACACTTCCTCTTCAAAGGCCTCCATATTGTATCATTTGATTGATACTGAAAAGGCAATCTGTCAAAAATGTGCAACAAACAAGGAAGAAGAAAGCAAAAGGGTTTGGGCACAGTAATGAAGATATTGTGCTTCAACGGAAAGAAAAGAGAAAGCAAAATGTTGGTTACTGAAAACGAAATGCAAGCTGCAATTCTCCATTCTCTTTATTTTGTAGCTCAAGACTTGGCTGCTGTTGGGACGTCCTTATCCGTTTTTGTTGAACCTATCATTTCTTTTTCTTTTTTTCCTTCATCTTTTTGTTGATATACAATTCTATAGCTTTCCACAAAATCACCCCTAAAAAAATATTAATACGCAATAAAGAAGAGATACATGAATGAAAATGAACTGAGCCCACATTTAAAATAATTGAACGTTACTATCTTTACCAACAAGGTATATCTTATTTTTATGGTTCAATCATACGAACTTCAAGTTAAAGTGTGTTTTGCTTGGAGTAATTTTATGTTGGGTGATCTATTGGGAGTTTTTTTTAGAAACTATGTGAGTGAAAAAAAAAGTATACGGGAAGAAATCACAAACATAAGCGTTAAATTAAAACTTCTAAATTATAGGTTGAACGGACTGCGACATGGTTTGATTGGAGGAAAGAAAAATATCGTAAAATCTTTTACTTTTCTTAAAACAACATATTCGAAAAATTTAAAACACACCAAACAAGTACAAAATATATAGGTATATTTATAACATTCAAAATTCAAAATAGAGTTGAAGTTTAAAATAAATTAAGGGAACAAAGTACTAAACAAAATCGGAATATAATGACTCAAAACAGTGGAGGCTCTTTACTCTATTTTGGTTCTCTACGACACCTATCCAAGAGTCGCTCCTATCCTCCACCAACATGTACTCATTACTTGAAAAATATATAAAAACTAGAGTGAGTATAAAACTTAGTAAATAGACTACTCGTAGGCTTTTGATTATATCCATGGTTGATGCTATGGTACTATACTCTAAACCTAGCATGAGTTTTGTTTCGAGGACCTTGGTATTGAGGTTCTAAGTCCTTAAAACTTAATCAGTCTAATGTCTAACCCTGACTTTTCATGCACACTTGCATAATTCCTTGTTTTTTTTTAACGAGTTTAAGGAGAGTGGAATTCCATCTAAATATCCACTTCAACTTCACAACACAACACTAATCTTAGTCTTAAAACATTATTCCTAGAAGTACTTTATAACAACCTTATTTTTCTATTAAAAGCAAGGTCGTTACTACATGCATGACATGACCATTGCGAGTGGAAACCTTCATTTAAATATTTCATAAATGATATTATGGACTTGAACGTTCATAATAAAATCTTTAAAACAACATGACGAAAAATAAATAACATGAAGTTTAAATAAAATAAAACAATGCCCTAATCTAACCTAAGGGTTACAAATAGCATGAATGAATCTACACTAGCTTCAATTCTATGACCGTCACTGCAACATCGTCATCCGTGCAGAGGTGTTTAACTTTACCTCAAAAATAAAAGTAGCATGTGACTTGAGTATTTAACGACTTTAAATTTTGCTATTTAACCTAAGGCTACTACTATACATTTAACCTAACATTTAATACAAAATTACTTTAATGAACTCTTATCATAAATGCAACATTAATTTCATCTCTCATTTATTACTTTAGTAATAACAAATACAAAGAAAAGAAGAAAAAACATTACTGAATTAAATGTCCTATACTACTAACCTATGACCTACTAAATATAAATACAACACAACCTATACTAACCTATATTTCGTTAAATGCAAATACAATTCAACCCATATTAATCTATACTATTATTAAATGCAAATACAACTCTACTAACTTATACTATTAAATTTGAAATGCGAATCTATCCTATGCATGTGTCAGTCTCGGTGTTGCGATGCCCCTGTCAGCCTTACAGGAGGACCTTGCCTTTATCTGAAAAATGTAGTAACACGAGGCTCAAGTATTTTAAGAATACTTAGTAAGCGACCCCCTATCAAGGTTATGATGCAAGAATATGCGAGTGCACTGACGGGACCTATCATAACAGTTTATTTTCCTACGGTACTCTCCTAACGGGCAGCTAGGATGTGTACTTTATACTCTACACACGCCCATATGTGCGAGTGTGGACCCACCAGTCAGTTTACACACCATTGGGCCCCTTTTCTTGTTGGGCGAGCATTCTTTATTAGCTCTCTATGAGGACACCCGTTAGAAGTAGTAGCCGTCACGGTAGCATTATGTAAAATGTAATGGTCGTTCTTCTGCCTGGTAATGTACGCGTCCGTACCCTCGTGATGGAATAGGGGTATCCCCCCATGCATGAACACACATTAATGAATGAGGTCACAATATTTTTCCATTTTCGACATTATTAAATATAGCCCCTGCTATCATTTTATTCATGTCATACCATTTCTCATTTCCGTTACCATATCATTCATACTTCTAATGGGGATTATATTTCATGCTATTTATCGTGTTTTCATGTAATTCATATCATGTTGTATACATGCAATTTAATAGATATATGATAACGTTTCATGCTTTTCGACATAACATGTCCCATCAGATTATATCGCATATCAATTCATCCAAGACAACATAACGTTTATATGCATAGCATTTACGTATTAAATCATAACGGTCTAACCATACAATTTATGGCACGTGCAAAACCTTGGGCACATGCCAACATACAATAGCTATAACCTACGATGGTAGGACCACTTACTTGGTTGGTCTTAGCCGACGTACTTCCTAATTAACCTTTAATGTAAGTTTCTTGCTTCTCGTAAGCGTCCTACGTTATCGTCGGTGGTTGGTTCCTATTGAATCGTTAACGTCTTTTGTTAGTATTTCACCAAATGATCATAAATCCAATTTGAAATTATGAAATACGGTCTTAAAATGACCTATTTACCTTAAATGAGATCGAAATCAGGTATGGGAGGGTCAAAACTGTGCCAAGTCAAAAATGGATTCTTGAGTCGAGAAGCCGACACTGAGCTGCCGAAAAGCCGTTCAAACCATCGGAGTCGAGGGGTTTGGGCGTCAAAGAATGACACGTGACGCAACCAGAGGCTGTCACGTCTGCAGGCTAAAACCGGGTAAATAGGCGGGTCGCTGGTTCGGTCACGGGTCTGGTACAGGCTGTTTCTTTGGGCTAGAGCAGATCTGGGCTGGGCCGACGCGTTGGCCTTCAGGAAATTTGGGTGCAGGTGGACTGGGCCGAAGCGTTGGGCCGAGGCAGATTGGGCCGTGGGTGGTTTTCAGGCTGGAGGTGGATTGGTTTTCGAGTCTGGGTCGTGGTTTACGTTGGTGGATTGGTTTCGGGGTGGTTTTCGTGGCAGAATGGGGTGGATTCGGCGTTGGATCTCTGTGGCTTGTCTTCGTCTGAGGCGTGGATGAAGGTTCGAGGATGGAAGTGAGGGTCTCCGGTGGTCCGTGGGAATTGACTGAGGTCGGGAGTGGTGAAGGATTGAAAGCTCTGCATAATTTTTTTCAATAAAATAAAAAATAAATACATGATAACTTGGAGAATGAGTGGTGGCAATTAAAGGTTGCATATGCTAAGATTTGGTATGCCGTCCCTCAATTCATCTCTCATGCATTCGTTTTGAATTCAAAGTGTACCGATGTGAGATCCATTCTAATAACCCATTTGCTGCTATCAGATCGTACATTGTGGTTTTATGTGTTAGATCGCTTGATAATGGACTTGTGTGTTGGATGATGAAAGTCTCGAAACAAAGAATATTCTCTCCATTGTTACGAGACCTTTTGAGAAGCCCAAAGCAAACCCATGAGAGCTTATGCTCAAAGTGAACAATATCATACTATTGTGGAGAGCCGTGTTCGTCTAACAATCTGTCAAGTTGGACCTTCACTCCTTTGCCCACCATATGTTTGAAAGAATTCAAGCCTGGACTGGAAAGATTTTAAATGTTGGACTTCATTTTCGAAATTTGAAGTGCATTCAGCACAACAATGCTCTCTACTCCCCATTTCTTTCCGAGAAGCATTTTTCTGCAAATATGATAGAGCTCTTTTAACCTAATTTTGAGGGACAAGTCAAGTCAAAATAAAAAATAGGATAGAACGTCACTAAGGCCAACCAAGTAGGTGGCCCTACCATTATAGGTCTTGAATGATGTGACATGTTGACACATGTCCGTGGTTTCGCACGTGTCATAAATTGTATGTTTAGACCATTATGATTTAATAGGTAAATGTTATGCAAGGTGAACATTATGCAGTCTTTGATGAATTGATATGATTATGATGCATATTATGTTTCGCTCATATTGCATTTATATGATCGTGATGATATGTACGATATGATTTGAAAGTGATGAATTGTTATGTTGGAAGCATGAAAACATTTTATGTCATGTGAATTGCATGTATAGCATGGTATAAATGATATGAAGAACGATAAATAACATGAAATTTAACCCCGGTACAAGCGATACAAGCATGAACGATATGATGCTTGATATGAGAAATGGAATGATATTAAAAATATGATAGTGGGGGTTATATTTAATAATGTTGAAAATGAAAAAATATTAGGACCTCATGCATTGGAAGATACTCCTATTTCATCACGAGGGTATGGATGCGTACACCACTAGGCAGGAGAACAACCAATACGTTTTACATAATGCTGCCGTGATGGCTATTAAGGATATTTAGCATTGAATTACGATTTACCGTATTATAATTGACCGTTTATTATATGCAAATATCTTGTATGCTTTTATTGTTCTTCCCATATCATTTGTAATTTACGATAATGATGTATTATGTAAATGATTATAAATAGAAAACTTTCACCACCATTTAGGTGCGGTGGATTTAGCAAATATTTCCATGGTATTAGAGCTCCTTCGGTCTAACAACGCTGATCCTTTTTGTCTATGGTTTCCGAATCCTCTAATCATCTTCTTCCTTTCAATACTCTAATCCATATGATCACCATCAAACGTTGTTCCTCCAATTATCTTATTTGAAAAATCCAACTTCTCTCTCTCGTTGAGAGTCAAGACATGCTGGGTTATGTTAATGGAACTATGGTTCCACCACGGGTAAGGAGTGTATGACCGTGATAGAGAACTACATTCCCAGGCTACTACTTCTAACAGGTGTCCGACATATTCTCAGACTACTACTTCTAACGGGTGTTTGGCATAGAGAGCTACTAGGAGAATGCTCGCCCGACAAAGAAAAGAACCCAGCAATGCGCGAACTGACTGATGGGTCCATACTCACACGTATGTGTCATGAGTAGAGTATAAAGTACACATCCAAGCTGCCCGTTAGAATAGTATCGTAAGAAAACAGACTATATTGATAGGTTTCGTCTATGCATTCACATGTTCTTGTATCATAACCCTAATAGGGGATCACTTAATTAGTATTCTTAAAAGACAAAGAAATTGAAAATTCATCTCGAAGAATGTTAGAACTCAAATAACACACCTGACTTGAGTATTTGACGTAGTGATATGATTACTGCTCTGAATGCCGAAGTCCTCTATTCAATTCTCAAAACCTTATTTTTCAAAAAGAGTGCCTAATGTCTTCAATTCTATACATTTAATTCTCTTTCTACTTCTTCAGAATTATCATAATAGTAGAATGAATCAAAATATAGCTAACACCTCATTAATAATCCTTTGATTCTAAATTTATTTGAAAATTAAGCTTATAAATACTATAAGCTATGTTTTGAAAAAAAAAAAAAACAATTTTATGGAAAGATTTTAAACAAAAAAACAAAAAATAGTTATTAATGGGACTAACCACTCATCTATCCCAAAGATATGCATTATTGACCATGCAACTTCAACCAAAATAATTTGAGTTTGGTCATTCTTAAAGGTTCTACACACTGAGTTTGGTCATTCTTAAAGGTTCTACACACGTACAAAATAGGAATTATAGGATATGGGCTTTATTAATGTCAATATTTTATTATTAATGAAAGTACATCCAATTGATTTGAAGAACAAATTTTACTCTGTGATGGACAATGTGAAATTAATGTGACAATAATAGTAGGTTCTAAAGCACAAAATAGGTGGATAAATTTAAAATCTTGAGAAGGAAAAAACACATAGGCTAGCAACAAAAAATAATAGATCCACTGTAAGGGTATTTGGTCTAGTGATATGATTCTCGCTTCGGGTGAGAGAGGTCTCGAGTTTGATTCTCGAAGTGCCCCCATGAAATATCAAATGCAAGAAATCAAGATAATAGGATTTGAAATGTGTTTCTTTTTTTAGAAAAACATCGAACAAAGAACCTTCCACTTTCAAATTATTCCATAACATAAAAAATTGTGGCGTTACAAAAATTGTTCTATGATATTCTTTCTAGGAACTCTTTATTATGTCGTCTGCGGAAGGTTTTAGGAAAGGGGACACTAATTCTCTATTGCTATGATCTCCCAATAGTAGTTTTACATAGGTCATTTGTCGCCACAATTCTTTTAGAGAAGAAGCGCCCAAGTAACCGATGAAGAATAGCCATCGAAGAAGTGTCAGAGAGGAAAAAGAAGTGGAATGGAGAATAAGAGTGAGAAGGACACTAAAATTTTCAATAAGTCGTGTAAGGAAGAATGAACGAGTAGGTTCAATTTTAGGTATGTTTGAACTCAAATTTGAGATTCGCAGTATGCATCCAGCCAGTGTTTTTTCAACCTACACGCATGCTCCTAGCCCAGCTTACCCAAAAGATGTTGCCCACAACCTGATGGAAGCCATGACCCGTGCATTGATTCGTGATGTGAACTTCGACCTAGAACTCCCAGCTACGCCACTCCCACTTGCAGCCGCATGCCAAGTGTCACAATCGTACTCTTGCAACAGTGGGACAACGATTGTGCAACCTTTGTTCTAACCCAGCAAACAAGTCAATCGTGCAAAATTTGGATTGCTCGAACAATTGCAACGTATGCTCGAGTCACGTTTGAGAGAAATTTTTTAGAAAACGTGAGTGAGAAAATATATTGAAAACAATATCAAATAAAGCAGTGTTATAAGCTAAAAGCGAGTAAGCAACAACAACAACTTTGATAGCATATAACCCAGGTAGGAAGAATTAACCACTAGTCGCATTCCCCTTGTCACAGCCCAAAATTTGAATCTCAAAATCAAGAGCTGGACCAACAGACTATGCAATGAAATCGTGTAAAAGCAAATAGAGAAGACGAGATTACAAAAACTTTAGCAATTATGTAGAAGGTTTGAAATTCGAAACAAGGTGTTCAAGTATGAAAAGTATGTAAACGGTTTACAAAACAATGCATGATAGATCTAAACAAAAATATGCACAGACTCCTAGATGCCCCGGGACACTCCTCTATGGCACTAAGATTCAGCATGCATTCCCGCCTCGATCCATGGCATCACTCACCTGGAAAAAAGAGTAGAAAGGAATGAGTATAAAAGTACTCAGTAAGTAGCCTACTTGTAGGCTCTTTTCGCATCCTTATCTTGGTAGGTATCCACGGTTTTTCTCAGGTTTCTAAAGAGAGTGATCTAAGCTGCAACTCTTTTTTCTGTATCTTAGGAGGCTTGCCCATCTTAAGCACTGAAATAATCAGTGTCCTGAGGTGAGGCGCGACCTCATAAGTAAATCTGAGGGGATCGTATGGCTGGATATGAATACGTGACTCTCTCTGAACATCATCCGTGGAGGTTAGCTAACGACCCTCACACGGGACCATACATCCACTAAATTCGAGGTGCGACCCCCTGTGTGCCGGTCAGCTATTGAGTCATCCTGTGTGGCTCCAAGTCCCTCGCTCAGGGACGGGTTTCTACGACCCAGGAGTCCTGTTCAGAAGACCCCTTTGCTATCACCACTAGGTCTGGGAACCTGTCACACTTCCCTATCCAGATCTGTCAAGCTCAATGATCTCTGTACCGGAGCTCTGTCTCGACGGTATGGTATCGAAGGAGAGAGGGAAGTGGAGGTTTTGATGACACTATCTACACTGCTCAACTCTAGCGGGCTACCTACAGTTACCGTGGTGACCTATTATTCTTTCTAGGGTGGAACTTGGTGGCTTAGACTTGGATTCATGTATCTCTAGGATTCTTGTGCCTGGTCTTATAAACCTATCGGGTTTGGAATTCTGGGCTCTGGATCCGCCGTAACCATTTCGCGGGTCTAATTGCACGGTATTCTAGAGGTCCCCCAATCTAAGGTCTCATCTAGCCTACTTAGTCACAAGCACCCTAATCTAAGCTCATAATTTCGCAGCAATCATCATGCATAAGAGTTCATACGCAGCAGTTCATGCAATATTAATAAACATGCTCAACGGGAAGATAACATCCATCTTTACCCGGAGCGCAGATTTCACAAATTTCTCATCCTCCTCATGCATACATACTTTATCAGAATCTCAATCAAACAGATTTAATAAACATTTCATATCTAGCTTTCCTTAATCATTCCATACTAATATACTAGGTCCAGCTAGCTAAGTTAATGGGTGGTAGCATGCATGCTTGTTCCTAGCGGTTCCTACAAGTACTGCTCGTGGGAATCCAAATGGCTACTTACTTGGTTGACGCGTGCCTTCTCGAGTTCGAGTTTTCTTGTCGGAAAGAATTCCAAACATTATGGAATTTCCTTGACAGGTTCTAATTCACATAATAATAGGGTCAGTATCAAAATTGGGTCAGAAAACAAGCAAACAGAGACCGAACGGAAAGAAAAATAGTGATTCACGCGCCTACGCATGCCTACACACACCCTGGAGGTTTCTACGCACAGATCCTATGCGCGTGTGCCCACGCGCAGCTCCCCAGGTAGACGCGGGTTAGAGGTGCTGGGTCGGGGCGGTTTGTGTGCGGTGCCGGGTCGGGCCGGCCGGATTCGAGTGCCTGACACGTGTCTGCTGTCGGGTGAGGTCGCGCCTCACCCTTTGGTGATCGACACATGTCGATCACCGGCTTCGCCACGCTCCTCCACACGCTGACCGACGCATGCCGGCGTCTCCTCCCTCTCTCCTGCATTTTTTTTCAAATTTTCAGGCCTCTTTCACGTTTCGATCTATTTTCTTCCGATTTTTTTATCTTTCAATCTGTAATCCGATGCAACAAATTTTCTTCACGAACCTTGTAGATCTCATATCCTACTCCTTCGAAACAATTTTCTTATATTTTTATGATAATCACAGATCTTAATATTTGAGTTTGAATTCGGAGAAAAATACGAGTTCTTACCGAAAATCACGTTTTCTTGAAACTCCGATTCGAACGCCAATCTTGGCCGCCTTCACTCTGAAACTTAACCAGATAACGCTGTTGAGGGTAAAAATCCAAGGATCAACACAAAACGTTGCTAATACACAAAAACCTTGATGACTTCTCGATCTAGACATTCGTGGACTAACCTGAAGTTCTTGGACGTTTTGACGAGATAGGAAGGTGCGATTCGTGAGAGCACCTTGCCTCGGACTGTTGATGGTTTAGATTGGAGAATCAGATCTCCGGCGTCGGTTCTAATCTGATCTCTTCCTCCTACTTTAAAAACCCTCATCTTCTTTCTTTTCCTCCTCCTTCTTTCCCCTCTTCTTTCTCTTTTCAGATTATGACCCAATCAAATCAGACCCCTCATGTAATAATAGGGCAAAATGACTAGTTTGCCCCTATTGTGACCCTTTTTTTTAAAAAAAAAAAAAAAACTCGGGCGCTACACCCCTATAGTATAACTTAGATATTTTAGTCATGATGGGTGTAGATATGATTTTGGTGACTGGTCATACACCCCGGTATTGACACAACAATAATAGTAAAAACCTACCTAACATGAAAGCAAGTAAAAGGGGTTTCGAATGAGCATGCGGCTATGGACAACAAACCATTGACAAGCATGACTTAGACATCCGACATGCAACCACAGACAACATGTCTTGGGCAATCATGACCGTGACATCTATCCCCACTTGGTTGACATCTCTGTCAAACGACTCTTCACAAACGCAGGGTTGTAGGATGAGGTTGACTTCAGGTCTCTCGACGCACTTTTAGTTGATCTGAATATTGAGGAGTCTCCTCCAATCTACTAGGAACTTTTGAAAACCACTTCTCGGTTTGTTGACTCTTCATGTCTTCTTTGTTGATGTGTTTCCTACTTTCCTCGCTTGAAATTTTTTCTTCTTTGCATGATGTTGTACCACCTGCTTCTACTTGATGTCTTCTTGGTTGGGATAGTAACGTTTCAAGTTACTAACATTGAAAATAGGGTTAGTCCACATACATAGGAGAAATTAGATCCTATATGATGTCTTCTTAACCTTGTAGATAACTTTAACTGGTCCATAGTATTTTCATACCAGTTTTTCATTCTTGTTCTTTGAACTCGAAGTTGATCTTGATGACTGAGCAATTTGCCGTGTGGAAATTGTTGCAGGAAAAACAGCCGATTGTTGGAGGAAGAAAAAAAAAAAACAGGAAAAACACAAGAGAGAGATAGACGTATTTTAGATTTTGCTGAAGAATCGAGGAACTAAAAATAGGGATGCCTTTAACTTAAAAACACCTCTAACAATCTCCTCATAAAGCCCTATGGTATACTTATTGTTTGAACTCTGATTTTCGAGCGATGTCTCCAAGTTGTTCCTTTGTTCGGATGAAATCAATCTTGATGAGCCCCCGATTTGCACATTCCCAAATGTAGTGGAATTTGATTTCTCCCAGCCTCTGGTTCTGGCCACATAGCGTAGGGGATTTTGATAGCCACGAGATGCTCCTCCCTAGGTGCTTCCATAAACCTACTCACATATCCAACGAAATAAGCCCTCTCCCTGCACAGTATCTCATATCCAACGAAATAAGCGAGGTTAGGGTGTGTGTGTTTACCAGATAGCACAAACTCTCGACAATGCTGGCGTCGACTGCTGTCGTAGTGTCGACCTTCCTTAGTTGGAGTTGAGCCTCCATTGGCATCCTTGTAGGGTTACTATCCGCTAGCCCAACTGTGTCCAGTAGCTTATTCGTGTACGAACCTTGACAGATGGTGATGCCGGCAGTACTTTGTTACACTTCGATGCCGAGGTAGTAGCTGAGCACGCCGAGATCGCTCATCTTGAAGTTAAGTTCTTTGACATCTCCCTTTTGAATCTTCCAAGAACTTTCATGTCGCCTCCCGTGATTATGAGGTCGCCAACATACACTCCCACGATCAATCGTTGCTTGCTGTGGCCGTGCGTGTACATGCCATGCTCAGAGGTTGTCGTTGAAGAGATTTGAACTCAAGTTACTAGATTCAGAGTCCAATGTCCCAACCACTAAACCACAAGACCACATACAATGATAAGATTTGTGTGTAAAAACTTTAAAAAATAAATAGTATCTTCATATACTTCCAAATTTGTTGTTTATAGATCTCTAAACTTTGAAAATGACTAATGTGTCCTCGTTTTCAATTTTGTATTTGATGGGGTTTCAACAAATTAAGTCAATTATTTTTTAGATCACGTGTACAATTATTCTACTATTATTTTTAGCTCATTTTCGTCATATTTGAATAGAGTTGAGAGAAGGGTTTTTTGAAACAAATTTAACATTAAAAAATATTCTTATTTAATAAGTTCTTCCCTCATCCATATTAAAAAAAAAAAAAAAAATCGAACTCCACCCCTTGCTTCTAGACGTAGCCCTTCTCCACTAGACGGACCTTGTGTTTGTGCTTCACAACTTCTCCATCTTCGTCACGCTTCAGTTTGAACACCCATTTGAGCCCTATGGGCTCGGTGTCCCGGCGGCATGTCCTCCAGACTCCACGTCTTTTTCTCAGTGATGGACGCCATATCACTTCCTACATTGCCTTCAACCAGCACGAGGTCTTCTTTGCAATCTGCAGTATGTGATGTTGTAAATTTCACTGGTTTTGGTGCTCGCTCGATGACGAGGGTGGGTTTTGGTCCGAGGTACTCCACCATGAATTGATTTGGTGGGTTTTGGTCTGAGGTACTCCACTATGAATTGATTTGGGTGGGTTTTGGTCCGAGGTACTCCACCGTGAATTGATTTGGGTGGGTTTGGTCTGAGGTAGAATTCTGTTACAATATGTTCCCTACGGTATATTCCCCTTCAATTCTATTACAATATGTTCCCTATGGTAACTGGGTTCATGAATTATGGTCAACATACAGTACTAGTTGCAAGGTACATTGGTTAGAGTTTCATGATTACTTTATCCCGTGCAAATCATTTGCTTGTAACTATTTAATATCTTTACAAAAAATTAATCGCATCAGAGCGTTTTCGCGGTCGAATCCATTTTGAATTTGATAAATGCATTGCTTGTGAAGTATGTGTTCATGTATGTCCTATAGATCTCCCCGTTGTTGATTGGAAATTTGAAACGGATATTCGAAAGAGACGATTGCTTAATTACAGTATTGATTTCGAGATCTGTATATTTTGTGGTAACTATGTTGAATATTGTCCAACAAATTGTTTATCAATGATGGAAGAATATGAACTTTCTGACGGTGTTAATATAACACATACGGAAGCAATTTGGATCTTAGGCACTCTTAGAACATCAATTATAGTAAATAACTAGCATGTTCATAGGTATTAAAACTTAATGAGTTTGAATATTAACCTTCTGTAGTTCGAACTCCTTTTTCCTCACGAACCGGTTTCGAACCATCACTAGTGTCTTCTCCACTATCCTCCGGCCTTAGAACGGGATTGTGGAATCCGGTGAGTGACTAAACTTGGGAGGGATTTTGTATATGTGAAGAGTGTTTGTGAGAGGTTTTTCTCAAGGTTTTTCACCAAGAAGAAGAAGACCTTCCGTGTACCATGATCACTCTATTTAAAGAGTCATGTTTGCATGTTCATGCAAATTTGAGATCACCAAATTTTGACACTTAAAATTCCACTCAAATGTTTGGGATTATGTGGCAAGCATGCATGTTTGAGTTAACCAAATTTTGACACTCAAAATTCCACTCAAACTTGTGGGGTTTATTTGGCAAGCATGCAAGTTTGGTTAAACCAAATTTTGACACCTCAAAATTTCACTAACATGAATTTTTCCATTAAATGAAGTCAACATTTTGTCTTTCTTCATTTTAATTGAACAATTAATTTGAATAATGAATTTCAAATTAAAGTAACATTAAATGATTAATTAAACTATTTAATTAATATTTAATATTAATTCAAATGCCAATCCCAATCAATTCCGACACATAATTGATTAAGATATTTAAATCTTATTTAAATATCTTAGATTCTCTCCTTTTGTTTAATTCGTAAGTAAAACAAAAATGCGGTTAAATATATCGTATATATGTAGCGCATATTCCCTAATTTGAATTCGAACACTTCGAACTCACTCGTCACACTGTTCTATGGTTTAGTCCGATATGAGCTAGCAGAGGGACCTAATGGACCTATAGATCATGGGCTCCAACGATCCAAGATTAACCGGCTAAACTCATTAACATTGTTAACCAACATTCGTTAACTACTAGGACACTCCACTATAGCCTAGTAGTTGCACTCCCCTCACTATAGATATATTTCTGTCCATTTGATATAACCATGATTAGTAAGTCGATCCTTCACAGGTTGTTCGTAACTAGAGCTGGGTCAATTTATCGTTTTACCCCTGAAGTTACTTCTTGTTCCTTATGTCCCACTGATCCTCTAATGAACAATTGGCTTGTGGTTCAACCAGTAAACCGAATCCCTTCAGGCCAATGAGAGGGTGGGGCCGCTTGTTCAAAACCTGGAGTCAGTATTTAAGGGAACTACCTCTCTTCTATCCCTAAAAGTTGATAGGAGTGAGTTCCATCTTGCACCCCACGTCCCCAGCCATTCTCCCAGTCTTACTCCTGAAATGGGAGGCCTATTGAGTCGGCGAACTTGAGCCACTCTCACCCATGTAAATCTAAGGATAATTCCGAATAAATAGCAATTCATGGTTAGCTCAGGATTAAGATCGAGTACCTAGGTCATCGAATGAAAAAAAATCAGGCTCAACAGTAAAAGACATTATAAAGTGAGAGTGATTTTCTTCATGGTCCGATCTTATGCAATACTCATTACATAGGACACCCCCACTCACATGTCTCTTCATATACAATTTAGTGATCACATTGTTTATGTCATGTACAAAAGTGGGCCGCATTAAGAGGATTAAGCAAGGACTTGGATCTTAAGAAGTCACTCCTATATCCTAACAAGTAATCTTAAGGAGTTAGACCTTTGGAAAAAGGATTGGAAAGGAAAAAGGAAGCGAAAAGGATGAAAAAGTCATTTTTCCAATTATCAATGATTTTCTTGGATTTTTAGTTCCTTATTTACAAAGAATTTTAAGATGTTAAGAACAGAAAAAGGACCAAGAAGGGATGAAGAATATCTAGAAAAATTATGGATTGTTCAGGAAAAATAATATTAAAATATTTAGAAAGTGGCAAATGACCAAAATACCCCTAGAAGAATGTAAAGTTACGAAAATGCCCCTTTGATCAGAATCAAAGCATCAGTGACCATATAAGAAATATCTCATGAAACTCAAATATCAGCCGTTGGATCTTTTCCAAAATTGGATATGATCTAGAAGATGGATAGATCATCACATCCAACGGCTATTATGCAAAACGATAGTTGGTGAGCCTCTGATCGGAGTAGATATTTTCGACGGATCATCAAGAAAATCCAACCACTAATTCACAACGATTCTGGAGCTTTCAATGTCGGTTTAAGCTCCACCTATAAAGTCTGAAGTAGGGGCAACAGTATGGAAGAAGACTCGAGCAAGGTCGAGAACCCATTCGAGAGTTATGAGCGTTTAGTTTCTAGGTCTCCTACTCTTAGGTTTTTTCCAAATTCGAGAGCCATTCTCCACCATTTCCTCTCAAACTTATTCCTATAGTTTTTAAACAAGATTACCCACAAGTTCTATGAAGGAATTGAGAGCCGAAACAAAGTAGAATAAGCTACCCAAGAGATCGAAAATTTGGCGTTTCGAGTGAGTTACATACCGAAAACGATTTCTGGAAATTAAGGTCCCACACTCAAAGACGTTCCTCCAAACCAATTCCTATAGCTTGGGGTAAGGATATGAAAGAGGTTACATGAAAAAATAGAATCTTGAAAACCCCTATAATGCTGCCCAACAAGATCTCCTATTTTAGCTCTGGCGAGGAAAATGATTTTGGACGAAATTTAGAGGGAAATATCGTAGGCTACGATACACGAAAAGGTAAGAAATCAATCCCAAGCTCTTCCTTATAATACCATCTTTAAGTTTCATGAAGAAATCGAGGGTAGAAACGAAGATATCGGGGCTATGGAAGGCCACTTTCAGATGGCAGTGCAAAGGACGTGCGCGTCTTCTTCCTGTCCAGAGGAAGACAACGATGACGTGGCCGGTTAAGTTGAACCGGCCAAGTCAGCCCAAAATATGACCTTCCCTCAGTGTTTCTCAATTTTGTTAGTGTTAATATAACACATGCGGAAGCAATTTGGATCTTAGGCACTTTTAGAACATCGATTATAGTAAATAACTAGCATGTTCATAAGTATTAAAACTTATTGAGTTTAAATACTAACCTTTTGTAGTTCAAACTCCTTTTTTCTCACGAACCGGTTTCGAACCACCACTAGTGTCTTCTCACTATCCTCCGGCCTTAGAACGGGATTGTGGAATCCGGTGAGTGACTAAACTTAGGAGGGATTTTGTATATGTGAAGAGAGTGTTTGTGAGAGGTTTTTCTCAAGGTTTTTCACCAAGAAGAAGAAGACCTTCCGTGTACCATGATCACTCTATTTAAAGAGTCATGTTTGCATGTTCATGCAAATTTGAGATCACCAAATTTTGACACTTAAAATTCCACTCAAATGTTTGGGATTATGTGGCAAGCATGCATGTTTGAGTTAACCAAATTTTGACACTCAAAATTTCACTCAAACTTGTGGGGTTTATTTGAGTATGCAAGTTTGGTTAAACCAAATTTTGACACCTCAAAATTTCACTAACATGGATTTTTCCATTAAATGAAGTCAACATTTTGTCTTTCTTCATTTTAATTCAACAATTAATTTGAATAATGAATTTCAAATTAGAGTAACATTAAATGATTAATTAAACTATTTAATTAATATTTAATATTAATTCAAATGCCAATCCCAATCAATTCCGACACATAATTGATTAAGATATTTAAATCTTATTTAAATATCTTAGATTCTCTCCTTTTGTTTAATTCGTAAGTAAAACAAAAATGCGGTTAAATATATCATATATATGTAGCGCATATTCCCTAATTTGAATTCGAACACTTCGAACTCACTCGTCACACTGTTCTATGGTTTAGTCCGATATGAGCTAGCAGAGGGACCTAATGGACCTATAGATCATGGGCTCCAACGATCCAAGATTAATCGTTTAAACTCATTAACCTTGTTAACCAACATTCGTTAACTACTAGGACACTCCACTATAGCCTAGTAGTTGCACTCCCCTCACTATAGATATATTTCTGTCCATTTGATATAACCATGATTAGTAAGTCGATCCTTCACAGGTTGTTCGTAACTAGAGCTGGGTCAATTTACCGTTTTACCCCTGAAGTTACTTCTTGTTTCTTATGTCTCACTGATCCTCTAATAAACAATTGGTTTGTGGTCCAACCAGTAAACCGAATCCCTCTCAGGCCAATGAGAGGGTGGGGCCCCTTGTTCAAGACCTGGAGTCAGTGCTTAAGGGAACTACCTCTCTTCTATCCCTAAAAGTGGGTAGGAGTGAATTCCATCTTGCACCCCATGTCCCCAGCCATTCACCCAGTCTTACCCCTGAAATGGGAGGCCTATTGTGTCGGCGAACTAGAGCCACTCTCACCCATGCAAATTTAAGGATAATTTCGAATAAACAGGAGTTCATGGTTAGCTCAGGATTAAAACCGAGTTACCTAGGTTATCGATTGAAAAAAAATCAGGCTCAACAGTAAACGACACTATAAAGTGAGAGTGGTTTTCTTCATGGTCCGATCTTATGCAATACTCATTGCATTGGACGCCCCCACTCACATGTCTTCACATGTACAATTTAGTGATCACATTGTTTATATCATATACAAAAGTGGGCCGCATCCATAGTGTCCCCAGAATAAGGTACTCAGCCTTATCCTTATACTATAGATCATTTTGACTATATACTTGAACTTGATCCACTCTTATATCTCTACATATAGTTCAAGTAATCATACTATGGCCAGAGTGTTCTTAGTTTATTGGATTTAGATTAATGATCGTAAAGTTCACTTTATTCAATAACAATCTTTACTGAATAAACAACAATAATAACTTTATTGAAAATAGAATATGTTTTTGTTTACAAACTATGAGTTGTAGGACATAAAACCCAACAAATTTTAACCCCCTTCTAGACTGATTCTCATGACAAGCCTTATGGTTCCAAAAGCTAGACACAATAAGGAGTCTATTGAAGGAAATGTGAAGTAGTTTGGATACTAGAAGCTCAAGAACGGAGGTCCCAAACGTCGATGATGAGGTAAGTAGCCACCTTGGACTTTTCTTAAGAAATACTTGTAGGAATCGATTGGATTTTCATATGAACCCTAAACCAAGTATGACACAAGGATATATGAAAGAAAAACTCAAAGAACCGTAAGATAAGGCCCTGAATCGACCAAATTGCTCGAGATTTAAGGAATGTTAAAATAACTCACTAAATGAGCCCGGATGGCTATGAAATTTTAATGATGAGCATATTATAGCATGTTTAGGTTATATGTGAAATTTGGTGGTCAATAGATAAGGATAAGTACGTAAACCAAGAAATGGGGCAAAATTACCATAATGCCCTTAAGGATATTTACCTACGGTTCATGACCTAGATGATCTCCAAATGTTATGAAACTCTACAGAAGATCTTATTTTATGATGATTTATGGGGTGGTAAAGTTTGAAAGCTATTGGAACTCGTTAAGTAGCAAAACCAAGAATTTGGGGTAAAATGACCATAATGCCCC